>NC_084753.1:18316059-18481059 GCF_033978785.1 Entelurus aequoreus | reverse complement strand
CCCTTATTCAGATGAATATGCTACAAAGACAACATATTTGATGTTCAAACTGATAAACATTTTTTTTTTGCAAATAATCATTAACTTTAGAATTTGATGCCAGCAACATGTGACAAAGAAGTTGGGAAAGGTGGCAATAAAGACTGATAAAGTTGAGGAATGCTCATCAAACACTTATTTGGAACATCCCACAGGTGAACAGGCAAATTGGGAACAGGTGGGTGCCATGATTGGGTATAATAGTAGATTCCATGAAATGCTCAGTCATTCACAAACAAGGATGGGGCGAGGGTCACCACTTTGTCAACAAATGCGTGAGCAAATTGTTGAACAGTTTAAGAAAAACCTTTCTCAACCAGCTATTGCAAGGAATTTAAGGATTTCACCATCTATGGTCCGTAATATCATCAAAGGGTTCAGAGAATCTGAAGAAATCACTGCACGTAAGCAGCTAAGCCCGTGACCTTTGATCCCTCAGGCTGTACTGCATCAACAAGCAGCATCAGTGTGTAAAGGATATCACCACATGGGCTCAGGAACACTTCAGAAACCCACTGTCGGTAACTACAGTTGGTCGTTACATCTGTAAGTGCAAGTTAAAACTCTCCTTTATCAACAACACCCAGAAACGCCGTCGGCTTGGCTGGGCCTGAGCTCATCTAAGACGGACTGATACAAAGTGGAAAAGTGTTCTGTGGTCTGACGAGTCCACATTTCAAATTGTTTTTGGAAACTGTGGACGTCGTGTCCTCCGGACCAAAGAGGAAAAGAACCATCCGGATTGTTATAGGCGCAAAGTTGAAAAGCCAGCATCTGTGATGGTATGGGGGTGTATTAGTGCCCAAGACATGGGTAACTTACACATCTGTGAAGGCGCCATTAATGCTGAAAGGTACATACAGGTTTTAAAGCAACATAAGTTGCCATCCAAGCAACGTTACCATGGACGCCCCTGCTTATTTCAGCAAGACAATGCCAAGCCATGTGTTACATCATTGTGGCTTCATAGTAAAAGAGTGCGGGTACTAGACTGACCTGCCTGTAGTCCAGACCTGTCTCCCATTGAAAATGTGTGGCGCATTAAGAAGCCTAAAATACCACAACGGAGACCCCCGGACTGTTGAACAACTTAAGCTGTACATCAAGCAAGAATGGGAAAGAATTCCACCTGAGAAGCTTAAAAAATGTCTCCTCAGTTCCCAAACGTTTACTGAGTGTTGTTAAAAGGAAAGGCCATGTAACACAGTGGTGAACATGCCCTTTCCCAACTACTTTGGCACGTGTTGCAGCCATGAAATTCTAAGTTAATTATTATTTGCACAAAAAAAATAAAGTTTGAGTTGGAACATCAAATATCTTGTCTTTGTAGTGCATTCAATTGAATTTGGGTTGAAAAGGATTTGCAAGTCATTGTATTCCGTTTATATTTACATCTTACACAATTTCCCAACTCATATGGAAACAGGGTTTGTATTATTAACCGTCTATAACTTAAGCAGTGGGGAGCACGGTGGAAGAGGGGTTAGTGCGTCTGCCTCACAATACAAAGGTCCTGAGTAGTCCTGGGTTCAATCCCGGGCTCAGGATCTTTCTGTGTGGAGTTTGCATGTTCTCCCCGTGACTGCGTGGGTTCCCTCCGGGTACTCCGGCTTCCTCCCACCTCCAAAGACATGCACCTGGGGATAGGTTGATTGGCAACACTAAATTGGGCCTAGTGTGTGAATGTGAGTGTGAATGTTGTCTATCTGTGTTGGCCCTGTGATGAGGTGGCGACTTGTCCAGGGTGTACCCCGCCTTCCGCCCAATTGTAGCTGAGATAGGCTCCAGCGCCCCCCGCGACCCCGAAAGGAACAAGCGGTAGAAAATGGATGGAACTTAAGCAGTCTTGAAGTGGAGTGTTTTTTTTAGCGACACCTAATGGCCACAATAATTCATTAGTTTAAACTCATGACAAAGTAAGTTCAATGATGCTGACACATTTGTTACTGGATATTTTTCAATAGGCTTTAGCCTTGGAGACTTTGTATGTGTAAGTAATATGCAACTATAATTATTTGATACTTATTTATATTGACAAATGGGCTGTTTTAGACTGCAATAATGTTCAATTAAGGACACTCTGTATTTTGTGCTTAGCTGTTGTATAGCTGCTTGCTCCTAGTAGCCTTTAGCCTATCATATTTACCTTTTGTAAATAACTTGACTAAAACAGAAGAAAAGACCAACCGTGTGTGTTTATTGGAGGCCATTTGGATGTTAAGTAGCTGTCCAGCTTTGCACAGTAAACGGGCTGCAGGACTGCTTGTATCAGACATAATATCGGAGATTTTAGATGCAAGCCAATATAATAGGAGAACTTGTTTTTGATTTAAAATCTGACCGATTTCCACATTGGATCGGGATACTCCAATAATAATAATAATAATAATAATAACAATGAATAGTGTTATTTGTGTGAAATAACATTAAAACAAAGAAAAATATGAAGGGACTGATCAGTTCAGGCTGGAAAATATAAGATTTACACAGAGCCTAAGAGAGCTCTGAAAAGTATGCGGTATTAAAGCAAGAAGAGGATACCGGTGAAAATCATAGCTTATCTTTATGTTCCACTGAAGGAATCCAACATGTGTTTTTGCTGTCCATCATCTCCTGAGGGAACACTTTCGTACTGTCAGCAGCAAAGCACATCACATCACAACATCCTCCTGTCAGCCTTTACCTGTGAACACCAGGTCCCTTTCTTCCTGCCAGGCAAGACGCTTGCTCCTTCAGTGTTTTTTTTGCAGCTCCAAATATGTAAAAATTAACGTTAAAGGATTTTTTGTGTGTGCGTCAGATACCCCCAAACTAGCAGCACCGAATCCCATCAAACTAGGGTTTTTTCGTGGCGTATTTGATTTCATTACACGCTACAAAATAAAATGAGGGGTTTAATGACTTCTCTGGGCCTGTAAAATCAGATGTTGAAACCGAGAATCCAATAAAATAAAATTGGCAGCAAAGATGACATTTGATATATTGCTTTCTAAGCGGAAACTTTTTCATTCAAAAGTTCCATAAATTTCTGTAAAGTACTAGCTTGTTATGTCTGTCTATTTCTTTTATTGTTTATATGTATTATGATTTACACTACCGTTCAAAAGTTTGGGGTCACCCAAACACTTTCGTGGAATAGCCTTCATTTCTAAGAACAAGAATAGACTATCGAGTTTCAGATGAAAGTTCTCTTTTTCTGGCCATTTTGAGCGTTTAATTGACCCCACAAATGTGATGGGCCTCTATACACCTATGTAGATATTGCACCAAAAACCAGACATTTGCAGCTAGAATAGTCATTTACCACATTAGCAATGTATAGAGTGTATTTCTTTAAAGTTAAGACTAGTTTAAAGTTACCTTCATTGAAAAGTACAGTGCTTTTCCTTCAAACATAAGGACATTTCAATGTGACCCCAAACTTTTGAACGGTAGTGTATATGTATTATTATTTATACTATTAGTATTAGGAGTGCTGTATGTATGATTAATAATAATGTGTGTTTTTATTAATGATTTAATTCATATTAATATATGTTATACATAACTCATACAAATACTTTTTTATATTTCTTAAGACTCCCTATATATATTGTGTCACACTTGTTGCACTTTTAAAATGCATCTTAAATTGTTTAAAAGTTCACAGTCATGTCGTCACTTTGATTCCGGATTATAAGATGCTACTTTTTTCCTACGTTTTGCACCCTGCGGCTTATAAAATGGTGCGGCTAATTTATGGATTTTTCTTCGCTGGTAAAGCAAATACTTTACATTAAACAGAAGCAAATACACTTACATGGAAGTGTTATTGTTTGCGCTATAGCGCCATCTTTTGGACGAGTTTGCTCACTGCAGGTCCTGCTGGGTGAATGTGGATTTCTGCTGTTTAAAGCTATGAACAGGAAGTAGAAGTGCCAGTTCACCTTCTAATCGTCCATAGCGTTTCTACTCTGACTCTTCATTCATCACTCCAAGCAACGTTTGTAAGTTTTACAGTATAACTAAAACAATTCTTACTTACTAAATCGCCCTAGGAGTGTTTTCATGCATATTTGTACGCATTACCAAAATGCAATGAAGCTAGCATTATTAACAATAGCTAATATGCCAACACTTTTACAAGTGTCTGTGTTAGTATTATTAACTTACAATGGCATTCTGTTTGTGTTGTTTCATAAATTCCTCAGTAAAGTGGAGTGGAATTTCTGAGTCTGTTTAGCTGATTGGAGAGCCAGCTTCCGCAGCTAGTAGGTCCGAGACAATGACTTCATTGTCAGCCGTTTTAATGCCGTGTTACAGACACCGTTAGGAAACAATTAAGGTATGTTAAAAAATGTTTTAAAGGGCTTCATAAATAAAGTTGGTATGTTATGGTATTTACAAAATATGTATGTGTAAATAACTCATATATGAGACTTATAGTCTGGTGCGGCTAATACATGTATTATTATTTTTCTAAAATTTAGTGGGTGCGGCTTATATACTCTATAGTCGAGAACATATGGTAATTATTTTATTTTTATTTTTGTGTCTGTGTGGTTTTAACATGATATTAAATACTTCTGTGTTTGTGTTTTATACTGAACAAAAATATAGATGCAACACTTGTTTTTGCTCCCATTTTTCACGAGTTGAACTCAAAGATCTAAAACTTTTACTACATACACAAAATACCTATTCCTTTGCATTTGACACAATTAATCATAGCATCTTAATAGACAAATTAGAACGGTATGGAATCAGAGTGTTGGTATTGAACTGGATTAGAAGCTACTTAACCAACAGGAAATAATACGTGAAGATAGGCGAACACACTTCTACAGAGCTGGAAATATTTTGTGACGTACCTCAGGGATCAATATTTGGACCAAAATTGTTCAATTTCAATATAAAATGACATTTGTAGAGTGACAAAGGACAAAAAGTTAGTATTATTTGCAGATGACAAGTGTTTTGTTCAGGAGAAAACACACAAGATAATATAAATAACAGAAGAAATGAACAAATTAAAAAGATGGTTTGACAAAAACAGACTATCTTTGAATCTGAGTAAAACTAAAATAATGCTATTTGGTAACAGTAGAAGGGAACACACATACACAGGTACCTACGCTCCCATATACATACACAAATACAGTACATACCTACATATACATTCACCGTACAAATATACATATACACATACTGTACATATACATTCACTGTACAAACATACATATACCCAGTACACATACTGTACATATACTGTACATTGACTGTACAAACACATATACACATTCTGTACATATACAAGTACATATGCATACATACACTCATGCACATAATCATGTTTCATCAAACATATATTAACGTTGTTGCTCTAGGGGAAACTGGGTAACAGGGCGCACGGCACCGCTGCTGCTCACTGCTCCCCTCACCTCCCAGGGGGTGAACAAGGGGATGGGTCAAATGCAGAGGACAAATTTCACCACACCGAGTGTGTGTGACAATCATTGGTACTTTAACTTTAACTTAACACTGACAAAGCTTAACCTATTATTACTATAACAATCTACAAGGTTAATGTAGGTTGCTTCTCTTTCTTCCCCTCCATTTTTCTGCATTCTTTTGTATCTCTAGTTATCATTACGTATATGTATTGTTGCATTCGAACAACTGTATTGATGATAATAGAGGTAAATTATTGGTATTGTTCATTATCAATAGCGCTATTTCTATTAGTATTTGTATTGCTCCATTTGTAGTGTAATAAAGCTCATTGTCATTTCTGTATTATCATTTATTTCACTAACTGCTTCTTTGCTATCACTTTTACCATCATATTTGTACATATCGTATGTGCTGATGTTGCTCTGTTGTTGTTGTTGTTGTTGTTGTTGTGTTTGCTGTTGTTTTTGTCTCTCTGTCTAATCCCCCTCTTGTCCCCACAATTTCCCCCTCTGTCTTCCTTTTTTTCTCTTTCTATCCCCTCC
This sequence comes from Entelurus aequoreus, assembly GCF_033978785.1. Classification (NCBI taxonomy): domain Eukaryota; kingdom Metazoa; phylum Chordata; class Actinopteri; order Syngnathiformes; family Syngnathidae; genus Entelurus; species Entelurus aequoreus. Next base: position 18,475,045 of record NC_084753.1, on the reverse strand, counting down.
TGCTCCAGCCCGGCTGCACCAAATGATAATATAAATACATTTAATAAAGTCAAATACAAATAAGGCAACAAGAGAAGTATCCTACACTTCTCTTTTGTAAAGTAAATCTAAACAGCCGATATGGGCATCTACATCAACTATATGATTTGCCTGAGAAGCTGGACAGGACAAAAAAAATTATTAAAAAAAACAGTAGTAGGCAAAGTCAAACACAAATACAGATAGACAGAGTAGACATTGAAAGGGTAAAAGAAAACATGTTTCGGTATAATAAAGATAATAAAATGAATTGGAAATATCATGTAAACAATATACAACATAAGAAAAAGAAACATGTCAATAATGAATAAAGCAAAAAATGTTCTAGACCAAAAATCACTTCATATTCTTTACTGCTCACTAGTGTTACCATATCGGAGTTATTGTGTAGAAATATGGGGAAACAACTACAAATGTGCGCTTCATTCACTAACTGTGTTACAAAAAAGATAAATTACAATTATACATAATGTTGGATATAGAGAACATACAACCCCTTTATTTATTGAATCACAAATATTGAAATTCAACGATTTGGTACAGCTAAAATTATGTACAAAACAAACTATAACCTGCTATCCAAGAATACACAATTCTTCTCAACAAAAGAGAAATATAACCTTAGAGGAAAATCGAATTTAAAACATTTGTATGCTCGTACAAAACTTAAAACCTTTAGCATATCACTATGTGGAATTAAATTATGGAATGGATTAACTAAACAAATCAAACAAAGCACCAATGTGATTCAGTTTAAGAGACTGTGTTCACAAAGTACACCGAACAAAAATGATGATGAACATCTTGAACCCTTTTTTTTTTTCAATTTGTTTTTTTGAGACAAATATTATTGATGTATTTAATATGTGTTTATTTACTATGGTATATTATTTGTTTATTATTTATTTTTTCACTGTTATGTTACAGAGAACAAGGAAATAGGATAAAATTGCTATGGTATGAAAAGGGGTAGGATTAAATAAGCTAAGCTTCTTCCTACTCCTTTTCGGACGTGCTGTAATGAAACAACTGGAAATATGTGATGCATTACATTTTATTGTATGCATGTTCGAAATAAACTGAAACTGAACAGAAATATTGTTTACAAATTTGTTTAAATCTGTATTAGTGAGCACTTCTTTGCTAAAATAATCCATCCTACCTAACAGGTGTGGCATATCAAGATGCTGATTAAACAGCATGATTATTGCACAGGTGTGCCTTAGGCTGCCCACAATAAAACGCCACTCTGGAATGTGCAGTCTTGCCTTATTGGAGTCTGGAGGGTCACAAAAGCAGTCAGTATGACCACCATTTGCCTCACACAGTGCATCTCCTTCGCATAGAGTTGATCAGGTTGTTGATTGTGGCCTGTGGAATGTTGGTCCACTCATCTTCAATGGCTGTGTGAAGTTGCTGGATATTGGCAGGAACTGAAACACGCCGTCGTATCCACAGCATCCCAAACATGTTCAATGGGTGACTTGGTGAGTATGTTGGCCATGCAAGAACTGGGATGTTTTCAGCTTCCAGGAATTGTGTACAGATCTTTACAACATGGGGTCGTGCATTGACATGCTGCAACATGAGGCGATGGTCTCGGGTGAATGGCACAACAATGGGCCTCAGGATCTCTGTGCGTTCAAAATGCCATCAATAAAATGCACTTGCGTTCGTTGTCCAGAACATACGCCTGCCCATACCATAACCTCACCCCCACCATGGGCCACTCCATTCACAACGTTGACATCAGCTAACTGCTCTCCCACACAACGCCACACACGCTTTCTGCCATCTGCCCTGAACAGTGAAAACTGGGATTCATCCACAAAGAGAACACCTCTCTAACGTGCCAGACGCCATCAAATGTGAGCATTTGCCCACTCAAGTCAGTTACGACGACAAACTGCCGTCAGGTCGAGACCTCTATCAGGACGACGAGTATGTAGATGAGCTTCCCTGAGATGGTCTTACACAGTTTGTGCAGAAATTCTTTGGTTATGCAAACCAATTGTTGCAGCAGCTGGTCTCAGATGATCATGCAGGTGCACCTGCTGGATGTGGAGGTCCTGGGCTGGTGTGGTTACATGTGGTCTGCGGGTGTGTGGCCAGTTGGATGTACTGCCAAATTCTCTGAAACGCTTTTGGAGACAGCTTATGGTAGAGAAATGAACATTAAATTCCCGGGCAACAGCTCTGGTGGACATTCCTGCAGTTGGCAGGCCGACTGCACGCTCCCTCAAAACTTGTGACATCGGTGACATTGTGCTGTGTGATAAAACTCCACATTTCAGAGTGGTCTTTTATTGTGGGCACAAAATTCCTGGGGGTCATCATTGACGAATATCTCAATTTCAAATGTCACATTAGCCATCTGTTAAACAAATTATCCAAATATGTTGGCCTGTTCTTTCACCTTCGTCATTATCTTCCTCTGTATGCTCTACTTACCCTATATAAAACTCTTTTTGAACCACATCTGAACTACTGTAATGTCATCTGGTGTAACACCATCCCTACCTACCTTCACAAATTAGAATCCATGCAAAAGAAAATCATACGGGCCCTGTCATGGTCCAAGTTTAATGCCCCCACTCGACATCTATTTCATAATTATCATCTTTTAAGACTGACAGAGTTCAATATTTATCAAAATGCTTGTTTAACCTATCAAGTCATCCACAGGCTGAATCTTAGGCTCTGTAGCTTGGCTCCTATCTACCATCCCCAGCATGCCCACAACACTCGTAACTTAGATCTGATATCAGGTAAACATCGTCTACTGGCTTGTACCGATCGAAGTGTTGTATGCAGGGGACCTAAGATTTGGAACCGGCTTAATGAGAGCCTCAAGATGCTGTATCCATTCTCCAACTTCAAAAAGAAACTGAAAACTTACCTATTAACCACCTATCTCTAATGCCTCATGTGGGGTTGACTACTGTTGGGTTTTGCATGGTCGAATGAATGCATGTGTGTATGTGTATGCGTGCTTTAGTATTATTATCTTGTGTTTATCATATAGTGTTGTTGTTTTTTTGTTGTCTTGTTTTGTTTTGTTTTTTGTTTTTTTGTTGTTGTTGTTGTGCTTGCTACCATTTTTCATCATGCCATATATAAACTGTCCTCTGGACCCCCTGTCAAAAGCTTCTTCTAGCTTATTTGGGGGACCTTTTCACTTACCAATATCTTTAAATGATATTCACTACTATTGTAATTGTTTTATGGTATTGTGAATAAACTTGAAACTAAACTAACTAAAACTAAGGCACACCTGTGCAATAATCATGCTGTTTAATCAGCATCTTGATATCCCACACCTGTGAGATGGAATGGGATTATCTTGACAATTAAAAATACTCACTAACAAAGCTTTAGACAGATTTGTGAACAATATTTGAGAGGAATAAGTCTTTTGTGTATATTCTAAAAGTTTTGGATCGTTGTGTTCAATTAATGAAAAATGGGAGCAAAAACAAAAGTGTTGCGTTTATTTTTGTTCAGTATGTTTTAGGACTACAGCTGAAAATGTGCACCCATGCTATAATCTATCTCTTTTACAGTCTGTAAATCTGATTTACCTGGATAAAATAAAATCACTTAAGGAATCAATGATTTTCTGGTTAGCCAAAACAAGGGGTGTCCAAAGTAGGGATGATGTTTGTTAAGAAATTGTCGAGTTCGAACCTATTATCGAATCCTCTTATCGAATCTCTTATCGAATCCAGAGTCATACCAAAGACTATAAAAATGGGACCTATTACCTCCCTGCTTGGCACTCAGCATCAAGGGTTGGAATTGGGGGTTTAATCACCAAAAATGATTCCCGGGCTCGGCCACCGCTGCTGCTCACTGCTCCCCTCACCTCCCAGGGGGTGAAAAAGGGGATGGGTCAAATGCAGAGGACACATTTCACCACACCTAGTGTGTGTGTGACAATCATTGCCACTTTAACTTTAACATAATAGGTTGTTGTGTGTGCACTGAGTTCCAAAAGCCATAGATGTTATATGACTGGGCCGGCACACTGTTTATATGGAAGAAAAGCGGACGTGAATGAGGACAGCTTGCGGCCGTTATAGGGTGAAGGTTTCAGGTGAGAGAGGACGCTAAAGGCAGTGAGCATATAGAGCTGCTATGTGCGTTGTAAATAAAAACATTGCAGACAAACACATCACCAACATGGACAAGGTGCCGCTCACTTTCGACATCCCGGTGAAGCACACTGTGGAGAAGAAGGGGACCAGCACGGTAGCGAATCGATACGCACAACGGGGCAAGAGTTGTGCTAGCTTGCTATGCTAATGGACAACGAGACTGACTTTGAAAATGAGGAGTGGGAATCTGGCGTGTTTGATGGAGAACTTGCCCAGCTGTTCATTTCAGACACAGATGATGAGGACTTTGATGGATTTGTGGATGAGGATTGATCAAAAAATAATGTGAGTACATTGATAAATACTTCAATAAAGTACAACCGAACTCAGCTTTGCTCCTGCTACCTTTTTGCATGCTAGCGTATGATTTAAGCTAGCGTATGTTTAACCATGCCTGCGCCCAAAAATACGCTGGGCCTTATTTATGTTAAATACAGAAATAACACCCGTAACTGACACGGCGCCTTTTAATACGGTGCGCCCTATGGTCGCGAAAATACAATATAGTGGCTTTGATCACGGGAACCGGTTCTCAAAAAGGCATTGGAATCCATGGAATCTGTTCTTTTCTTATCGAACAATCGGGAGAACCGGTTTCGAACATCATCACTAGAACCAAGTGTGGTCTAGAGCAGTGGTCCCCAACCACCGGGCCGACCAATTGGTATCGGGCCGCACAAGAAATTAAAAAAAAAAAATTTAAAATTTTTTTTTAAATTTTTTTATTAAATCAACACAAAAAACACAATGTATACATTATATATCAATATAGATCAATACAGTCTGCAGGGATACAGTCCGTAAGCACACATGATTGTATTTCTTTATGAAAAATAAATTAAAAAAATAAACCCCCCCACCCTCCCGGTCCGTGGGACTAATTTTCAAGCGTTGACCGGTCCGCAACTACAAAAAGGTTGGGGACCACTGGTCTAGAGGCCATTTTTTATCGGCGCTTATCATATTCAAAACACAAAATTAAAGAAGGCGTCTAATCAAAACAATTACAAATTACTAATTGCTTTTGGCTTCTATAACAAAACTGAGTTAAGTATTTAAGACTACAAAGCACATTTGGACTTACATTGGTTTTAGCAAGTTATTAAGTAAACAAAAAGCAGATAATATAAAAGTAGCTCCCACTTTGTCCTTTATGTGGAAAGAGTAAAAACAATGTAGTGAAATCCCAATGGAAAGCGACCGACCCCAATAGACATTTTATCTCTTCCGAAAAAAACGGCGCCGTATAAAAGCAGCTACAAAAATACCCATTAAAATTTAACCACATATATTCATTGAAGCAAAAAAAATATGTTTTGGCATTGGTCAGCAGAACTGTAGTCAAAGGGCTCCTTTTATTTAGATTTTTTTTCATTTTGTGACTCACAGCTATTACACAAATAATGAGCCATGATGAAAGCTGTGCTGGAGGAGACAGTGCAAAAAAATGAAAAAAAACACGACCCTGTTGAACTTTTTTAGAGGCAAAGCTCAAAGGACAACGGGTCTGCAGCGATGCCGATACCTCGACCCTGTTCACCTTCTAGCGGCCCAATTGCCACACAACACACACAAACATGCACATTTGTCCCACTGAACGGCTGGACGCTCAAATTTGTGTTGCAGCAGGTGTGTGTGTGTTGACTCACTGGAGTTAAGGAGGATCATGGCCTTGAGGCAGACGTACTCCTCTCTCTGTAGCTTGAGCTCCCTCACCCTGGACGTGGCGGCAACGAGCATGTCAAAGATCTCTGCAAAGCCCTGCACACAGCTGCCCTCTTCTCTACCACACAAACACAACCTTTGTCATTATACTGTATAGGCACCATGTATATACAGTACAAAGGTGACATGTACAATTGGAAATAACAAATACACATTTGTGTTTCCATAATAATGGAAAAGTCATAATAATAATTGTGGTAGGCACGCAGTTAGCAAACACCAAATGACAAATACATGAGCTATGCTGATATGTAGTTGAATAAAAGATATACAAAAATAAGGGATTTTAATTCATTAGAAATCACCTTTAAAAACAAAAAAACAAAAACAATTATTATTGGCCTAGACCAGTGCTTTTCAACTATTTTCTGGTACGCCGCCCCTAGAGAGAAGAACATTTTTTAAGCTTGCTCAGTCATTTCTTCCTTGATGTTACAGATAGCATCTTTAGATAAGGATAAAAAATCTCCTATTTGTCATATATACATGAGGGGTGTCAAAAGAAAAAAAAGATTTTAGAATGAATCGCAATTCTCAAAAAAGGCATTGGAATCCATGGAATCGGATTCTTATTTGTAACGATTCTGAATCGATTTAAAAAAAATCAAAAATAGATAAAAAATATATGTATATGTATAAAAAAAAAATATTTTTTAATTTTTTAAATATATACATATATATTTTATTTTACTTTTTTTTACTTTATTAAATGTTTGGGCAGAATTTTCTTAAACAAGTTATATAGGAATTTATCACAACTATTCATCTATTTTATGGATTAGAAATGTAGTTAATCATAGAACTGGCGCCCAATGTTATTAAAAAGTTTTGATTTTGAATCAAGAATTGATTCTGAATCGAATAGTTACCACCAGGAATCAAATCGAATTGCGTGGTGCCCAAAGATTCACAGCTAATACACGCAGTTTGGATTTTTGGCAGCGATTTATTCTTCTTCTCTTTCCATCGTCTTCATGTGCATCCATCTCTCTCACGTTGTTGGTTTGATTGAATTAAGTAACTTGTAACTTGTTTTTGTTTATATGGGGGGGGGCGCAACATCTGAGTAAAAACTGTGGCCGGGAAGACATCAGGAAAGGAGGACAAAAAAAAAGGGATTTGTTGTTAAAACGGGTATGATCAGGACACATCTTGGAGGCTGACACCAATTGTAAAATTTTAAGACCAATAGAAGCCCTAAGACGGGGGAAAAACAATGCGGAAGAATATGAAATGTTCAAACGCAGCATTAGGGTGAAACAGTATTGTTTATTGAAATGTATAAATCAGTATAGATTGTCATTACTGGCCATAAAGTATTGGATACAATATATTGGGAATGGACATTATGGCCTAAAATCTAAAATCACAATTTATATTGCAGCCTCCTGCAATAGTGCAATACGTACTGCATAATATTTTTTTAAATGTATATACAGTATATATACTGTGCGCTCAAAAGTAAGTACAACTACGTCAGTCAAAGACCAATATAAGCAAGTCAAATAGAGCTGTGCAATTTTTCAAACATAAACTATGAAAGTTAACCATTATTTTGCATAAATTTAAGCACATCGGCTTTTTTGGGAAGCATACCAGGGGCCGTACTTATCAAGCTTCTTAGAGTGCCATTTTACACTTAAGTCTCGAGAATTTGCGAAATTTAGTCCTACTCTCAAACTTAAGAATAAAAGCTTTTTATCAACGTTCTTAAGTCTAAGAATCACTCCTACTCTCCACAATATTTAAGAGACCTTCAGAGGTGTCTTAAGTGGTTAGGAGTTGCCAGCAGGGGATGGCACTGAGGCGAGAGAGACGTGCGCGAACGTTCAGGGAACGGAACAATGTTTTTTTTTTTTTTGATGACGAGCAGCTGATCAAACGGTATCGTTTAGACAGAGCGGATATTATTTTTGTCACAGATTTAATACTTTTCGATTCCTTGTTGATTTCTGCATGTGTCTGCAGTGGGCTAGTATATATAGAGCCACCCACACCAGTTTCAAATGAGTTGCCTAATTAATGAATTGGAAAGAAAATGTTATGACAGTAGCGTATGTGTGTGGCCGTGAGGTGAGTGACGTCAGTGAGTGTGTGGGCGATAGAAGAGAGGGAGCGGTAGCGTGAATGCCGGCGGGGACTAGTTTGTTTTGTATTATTTTGTAGTTTATTGTCAAAATATACACTCCCATTGTCCACTTAAATATTTCCAAGATATTTCTTTATTCTTAGACAACGGATTCCCTTCCGTGATTGGTCATTTCTATGGACACAGAAATGACGTCACCTAAAATTCCGTTTACGGCACATAGTAATGTCGTAATTCAGCTCTGAGTGTGACACTTAAGATTCAGTCCTACACTTCGCTGAAAGTGTGAGTAAAACGCTTGATAACTAACTTTTAAGTGCAGCTTTCAGCGAAGAATTTATTTACTCTTAAGTCAACTCTTAGCAGACTTCTTAGGAGTAATTCTAAGAAGCTTGATAAGTACGGCCCCAGATCTTTCTGACTAATCACGGTGTCTCCGGCTGTGGAGAACACCTCTTAGACAGGAAGGTGGCGTGCAAACAGCCAGTCAGACGCCGTCTTGTCATGTGATGCATGAGAAGCATTCATTTCACGTTTACAGTTAATAGTGGCATGTTTTGCCACGATAGGCAGCGTTAGTTTGTTAGTTGCCTGCAGTATTAACAGCAGACGTGCTGACTTTGACGCCGCTGCTGGTGTTGAGTCACTTCCGTCTCGGAGGGGATCGGAAACGTGTCATTCATTCAAGGTTATTACATGCTGCTTATGTTTCTGCTAGTATTTTCTCAATTTGATGCAATATCCACTTTGCAAGTACCGTATTTTCCACACTATAAGGCGCACCTAAAAACCTCCAATTTTCTCAAAAGCTGACAGTGCGCCTTGATCCAGTGCACCTTATATATGGACCAATATTGAGCCACAACAAACCTAAACTTCATTTTCATGAAGTTTAGGTCTCGCAACTACGGTAAACAGCCGCCAACTTCTTTTTCCCCCATAGAAGAAGAAGCCCTTCTTCTTCTACTGTAAGCAGCCGCCAACTTCATTTTCCCTCGTAGCGGTAAGCAGCTGCCCCCGTAGAAGAAGAAGAAGAAGCGCGTGGTGCATGCTGGTTTTGATTTCCATTTGTTTGTTTATGTAAAATGGCTCCTATTAAGAGACACGCTTACGACGCAGAGTTTAAACTTAAGACGATCAGTCACGCAGTAGAACACGGTAATAGAGCAGCAGCGACACTGACTCGATTAATGACGACTTCGACGAGACGGAGCAGGGCATGTTGGATGCCGTATTCGCCCAACTGTTTGATTCGGACACTGAAGAAGAAGAATTCGAGGGATTCGTGGATGAGGAATAACTTCATAAAGTGAGCTTTACATGTTTATTTTGTGTGTTGTGTTGTGTGACATTAACGTTTGAGCAACGTTGAGTTATTGATATATTGTTATTGCTCTGAACTATTTTGAGTGTTACTATATGGTGATTGCACTAACGTTTGTTTTACCGTAACAGTATCACTGTTTTTTAGTGTTTATTGAATCAGGGAAAAGTTCCCCTCCACTGTGTGATATAAATGTTGCACTACATGTTATACCTTGCTGTTGTTAAAAGATAAACAAAACACCACGTCACTGACTTTACCTCGGGGAAAATAATAAAACAGCTGTTTATTCATTTTGGGAGTGAACAGAGTTGTCAGAAAGCTGGTTTGTAATCTATTAATAAAGTTTGACTGACCTATCTGACTGATTTGTTGGCATTCCCTTTAGGGCAGCTCCAGCTAATGGATGCATAGGTGCGCCTTATAATCCGGTGCGCCTTATATATGAACAAAGTTTTGAAATATGCCATTCATTGAAGGTGCGCCTTATAATCCGGTGCGCCTTATAGTGCGGAAAATACGGTACTACAAATGGCTCTCTTGTCTTCCTTAATAATTATAACGTCTGTGCTGCTGATCGGCGCCGTGTGTAGTGACGTCATGCGTGCCCACAAGTATCAAAAAGGGAATCTTTAACAAAACTGTCAAATGAATCCCAGGAATCGAAACCCTCGGAGCCGGTTCTTGCTGATTCCCATCCCTACTGATACCGATACTTTACATTTTTTAGAACATTGAATGATTAAATTTTTGATCACAATTGTAACCACACAAAAAACAGGATATCAAAAATGTTCTAGTTATTGGCACGGATTTAAATACTTTGGTTTTTGCCCTCCCGTGTCCAGGGACATATTTCCTGAGTTTGTAGACGATAACAAAAACGACTAAATGTTTTTTTTGTTTTTGTTTTTTAAATTGATCTAACCGCTGTCGTATAGCTCGTATATCGATTACATTGTTACTGTCGATATTTGTATCGGTCCGGCCACCTTTTTTTTTTACATTCAACAACTCTAGATTGTGGTTAGCAGTTAACATAGTGATGTTTCCCTCTTACACACATGCTTATGTGTACTATGGCTATGAGTTTTTTTTCCCTTGGCCTCAGTCTGGACCCCCTCTCCAGGGCCCAGGCTTATACCTGTTTCTCACCTTTTTTGTAAGGGGCGCCGGAAGTTGGCAGACCCGTCAGCGATCCTGTTCTGTCTCCTTGTATGTTTGTCTGCTCTTGAATGGGATTGTGCTGAAAATCTTAATTTCCCCTCTGGGATTTATAAAGTATTTCTGATTCTGATATCGACCTAGGGTGTGTAGTGTAGCAAGTTTAGCTATTCCTTATCCTCCAGCAATAATAATACCTGTTAGAAACATAGTTTTTGCCGCCATTGAGTTGAGGATTGATGATTTAGAAGCTGCTTTGTGAGGGACGTTAGCTGCTAGTGAGAACACTACATTGTGTTTGTTTGCTTGTCGGGACACCGCTATAATGTGTCATCAACATGCATTATCACGATACAACGATAGTAATAAAAAGCTCTATCGTCAGCCGAATTTATATAATTTAAATCGTATATTGTCTATATCGCGCAATGCTCCGCTATATCTTGTTATTATCTGTATGCCTTGTTATTCCATTCTATAGTCTGAGATGTATTCACGGTGTTAAGGTTCCTACCTCACTTTTTCTTACTTAGAAGCAATAACACTTATTTTTGGAAGGGGTTTCTGAATGGGAAAATCTTGTTAATAGAGATAGCATTTTGGTGTACGCTGCTGGAAGGATTTGAGATCGTTTACATTTTATTTGTTGCATAAAAGCTGTATTTTCATGGCAGAAAGTAGTTGGACTTGCACAGTAAAATATAAAAAAAATAAGTGGTGCTTAAAAATTACAGCATACAAGCCCATTAATTGCATTTGGTTATTACTCTATTTGGCCATTTAATTGCACTTGATTATTACTCTATTTAGCCATTTGAATCTGCAGGCCCGTTCTAACAGCCTGACTCTCAATGTTCCCACAGGCAAATAAGTTTTCTGCTAAGATACCTGCTCAGGCTGAGGTCTGGTGAAAAGACAAGTTTTCCTGGGTGGTTGACGGACCTCCACATCAGTCCTATCATCAGCACCTCCAGCCAGCAGCACTCTAACAGGTGCACCTGGTCTAGCAGTCCCAGCTCCAGAAACCCTGTGGACATTAGATGAAACATATACCGCCCAGATGACTATGAATATTGCAAGTCAAAATTCTTCTCACCGCATACGACACACCCACCTGGTATCTTCTTGGCCCAGCTGATCATATGAACCAGTTCCTTATCAGCAAGGTTGGTCAAAGACATCATGACGTTGGCTTCTGTCAGCGGCCTCTTCATATCCTTCATCAGGTATATCTCAGGTGGCTCCGCCTCCATTATCCGTCCTATGAGCTGTTCTGGGGTCAGCGCAGGGGGGTGGAGCTCAATCATGACACCTGCCACTGGTTCAGCTAACACCTTTTCTTCGTGAGTCCTGCTTTGTGACGAAAGAGCGCTCACTCGCCTCCTCTGTTGGTTCCTGTAGCTCCCACGCTCCTTACGCATGCCTGGACCACATTGCACAATATGAAGCTAGCAATAAAACAAACATAAGAAACAAAACGTTTTTGAAACATGTCTCACCACATTTGGTCATGCCAGCTTCATAGCATTTACGAAGGCGACACGCCTGGCAGCTCTTGCGTCGGTTTTTGTCTATGGTGCACTGATTGGTTGCTGGGCAGATGTAGTCATTGTGGCCTGAATCAAAAATGACAGATAAAGATGAGAGAGAAAATAACTAGATTCAATTAGTTGGGAAATGTTGGTCTTTATAAAACATTCTTTGTGAAAAAATTTAAAACTCGTTTCCATATACTGTACATTAGGAGCTCGATTTACAAACCCCTCATTGTATGAACTTTTTCATTTACGAATCACATACCAATCAAAAACATGCTGAACCACTGGCCTAAGGTTAGCATGCTAACATAAAAGTTAGCAATGCTAACTATAATTGTTATAACAAAAACATTTTGCATACTTACAAGTTAGAGACATGTCTGAAAATCCATGAATTTCATGTTTAAATTATCTAAATTAGATAAAATGCTAGCATAAAACATTAGCATGCCTACATAAGAGAAGTTAACATATACTTATAAGATGCTCATGGTAGCATAACTTATTCATAGTCGCATGTTAATGTTAACATGATGACATAGGAAAGGTTAGCATACCTCCAAGATGGCACAGAGTATCAAAAGCCAAGATATTTAGGTTTAAATTAATAAAATTAGCTAAAATGCGAGCATAACACATTAGCATGTTGACATAGGTAGGAAAAGTTAGCGCACTTCTAAGATTGCGGCAAGTATCGAAAACAAGACATTTTAAGGTTTACACAAATTAAATGAACAAAATTGACAGCATAAAACATTAGCATGCTAACATAAGAGAAGTTACCATACTTATAACATGATGGCAAGTATCAAAATCCACCATTTTCTGGTTCAAACATACAATAGCTAATATGCTAGTATAAAGCGTTAGCATGCTAAGTTAGGATGCTAGCACTTCTCCAAATAAGAGGAAATACCAAAAGTAGCAAGGCAGTTCTATAATGTTCCTGCGCCATGTCCGCTATATATTTGTATTTTTTAGTAAAAAATAGCTGAAATGTAAAAATTACTAATAGTTTACTTGGTAACATCTACAAAGACAGCATGTACTGAATGTACTAAACATTTAGACCAGACCTGGGCAAATTAAGGCCCGGGGGCCACATGAGGCCCGTTAACCTTTTCAATCCGGCCCGCCGGACATTCCCAAAAAATTATTTTGGATCTTTAAGAAGGAAACTGTAGCTGCCATTATGATCTGCAGTGATGTTTTCACTGCACATTTTCACAACAAAGTTCTAAAGCTTAGTGAAATATCAGACATATCAGATTGTAGGTGGGTTTTTTTACCCTTCGCGCTCATATTTTGCTGTGTTTGTTGCATTTTTGTTGCATTGTTTCGCTTGATTGTAAAATATGTCGATCGAGAGGGCGTGTGACATGTTGTCAATATTAAATGTTTTATCCTTTATAGTTCATATTGTAAATCCCACATTCTTTATTTTCATGTACATTCTGGCTGTCTCATTTAGTAAAAAAATTAAAAATTCCATTCTGTTTTTTAAGGCGGTCTGTCATAATGTTTTTAGCATTCAATCAGACATTATGATGAGGTTTTGTATTAGTGTTCCTAAAAATAGACATACCGGCCCCCAGGAACACTTTTTTTCTCTAAATGTGGCCCCCCGAGGCAAAATAATTGCCCAGGCCTGATTAAGACGATGGAACGGTTAAAAACCGTTGGGTATAGGCTGATTGATGACACTAAATTGTCCCTAATGTGTGAATGTTGTCTATCTTTGTCAGCCCTGAGATTAGGTGGCGACTAATGCAGGGTGTAGCTTGCCTTCTGCCCGAGTGCAGCTGGGATAGGCTCCAGCCCTCCCGCGAACCCTAATGTTTTTTTTTTATTTTTTTATTTCTAATCATTGTAGTGACCTGGTTGTTAAAGTTAAGGGGGTTGTGTGATTTAAAACTGAGTGCATCACAAGGCTAGTGACAGTATGTGTGCGTGTCAGCAGGGTGGCTGCGTATGAGGACAGTTCAGCCAGCTGTTGTTGTTGTTTTGGCTTTGTTATTATTAGAAAGTTGATCCATCTCCGCCATTGCTAGGTTTATTTGATATACAGTACTGTAACTCACTTTATATTGTGTTCAAAGTGTACAAACCTTGACTAAAATATGGACTTTTGTCAAGGCTGGAACCCTTTATTCATATTTACATGTTTTTTATGGACAAATTTGCTTCATTATACAAACTTTTACGTTTACGAACCGTGTTTAAGTTTGTAAGTCAAGGTTTCACTTTAGCATAAATTATCTCTACTCAGCTTTTCGTACATATGCCACTTACTGTTCCCACTCAGAAATTTTTACGCAAAATGTGCCAAAATCTACAGAGAAATAGTGATGAAAATGCAGAAAACGGCAGCAAAAGTGAGAAAACAAAGGCCTGAAATAGCATCAACAATGCATGGTATGCTGCTATGAATTTGCAAAACCAGTAGATGTGTTCTCGTTTCTCACCTTGTATGCTCCTTTTGAAGAAGGCCTTACACCCTTCACAGGACCACACGCCATAATGGTAGCCAGAAGCATAATCATGGCAAACAGCACAGAAGTGAAGGTCTGCTTTTCCACCCGACGACCCCACAACATCCTCGCTGTCATGGGAACTCCTCCTCTTGCTAACAAACCAGCAAATTTACGATTTATGATGGACAAAACTTGAAATGCGTTCATGTCACTGAATTGAAGTTTGCACCCAGTGTAGAGTATCAGGCATGTGCTGATTTAACTTTTGGATTTGGCTCTCATCTACACTTAAAAAGATAAATAGAGTTATTGCCCCAATGACTGGTGAGGTGACAGTCCATGTGCAGGTATAACTTGGACACCGACTATATGAAGCAAGCACTATATTGATATTGTTCAAAATCAATAGGGTTCTTCTGCTACCTTATGCATTGGAAATGTATCAAAATCAATAGTGTTCTTTGTCCAACATAGTAAAATAATCAGGGATGCACAAAAAAAATCTATTCACATCCGAACCACAATTCCTATTCATACCGATTCTAAATCGATTCATAATTTTCAGAAATCTATTAAAACAATCAATAAAAAAAAAAAAATTTTTTTTTTTTTTTTTAAAGAATACATTTTTAAAAATACCAGTGCATTTTTGGGCCATCTAATGCAACCAGAAGGAGCTTCTTTAACCTGTAACCTGTTTTGAAAAGGTTTCCTTATAACTGTTATACCAAATAATACATAGCGAGAAGTGAGAATCGTGTTGAATCGAGAACCGATTTCGAATTGAATAGTCACCCAAGGAATCGGATTGAATCATTGGGTGCCCAAAGATTCACACCTCTCGAATATTTGGATTAAATTTCTTACTAGAAGAAAAGTGACAACAAATATAAACTGCCTACAAATATGTTCCTACAGATATTAAGTTACTTGGATCGAGTAAGTTCAAAACCAATACAGTGCTTGTTTTGATTACTATTAACCATTGCGAATAGCGAAGATGTGACAAATCAGTATCAATCAATATACTTGAAGCACTTCATCATATATATTGTTCAAAATCAACAGGGTTCTTGTGCTCTCTTAAGCATCTTGATATAGGATGCTTGCTCTGCCATGGTGCAATCTTCAAGTTCAAAAAGTGACACGGAACATACTAACAAAGTGCAAATTTGGCCTTTTACCCCAGCTGCCATAAGCTGTTTTGACGGCATTAAGTTAAAAATCAATAGCGTTCTTGCTACGTTGAAGGAATGCCATTTCAGAGCATTGGCGAAAAAATTTAGATAACAGAAAAATGTCAAAGTTCATAATGTATTGACTTGAACTTACACATCTTGTATTTTTCTAAATTAATTTTAAGTCTTGTTATGACTATTTTGTGTGGTGTAAAGTAGTGATCAATAAGTATTTGACTGGGGACAAAATTGTATATTGGGAAAAATCAACCGGGATCTTGCTTTTACATATATCAAGCACTGTTTTGATGCTTCGATGTAAGGGTCAAGAAGTAATGCAGCGTCCTACCTGGTAGTCAAGTCCCTGTCCGCAGGGGACAGCTCCACCCATGGACTCTGCACCGGCTGGATGTGCTGAGGCCGTACCTGGGAGGGGTGCAGTGGTCCCGGTGGGCCCACGTGGCCATGGCCCGGCCAGAATAAGGAGGGCCTTAGGGACTGGTGCACAGAGGAGCAGTCTGAAAGACCCGGTCTGGCGTAGAAGATAGTTGGACTGTAGAAAGGGATGGTGGTATAGTCATGGCTGAGGTCGGTGTAAGGGGAGGGGATACAGATGGGCTGGCTGGTTTCGAGGGACAGACCAGGGGAGGACGCGCTGAGAATGGGGGACAGGACAGGACAGACCACACGACTGGAGTCCACCTCCTGGAGCTGCAGGAGGGGCTGATCCTTGTCTAGAGGGGAAGTAGTGGCCATCACAGCTACAAGGATGTGTCACTATGGCTAGAATTTCTACATCATTCATGTAGGATGATTAGAAAACCGAAAACACTGACTTTTCAGGACATATGTGCTTATATGAACTGTTTAGTAATCGCTACTGAGCCCTAAACAGTGCAAAAGGCTTCAAACATGAGGCTTGTTTGGTTTTGACTACACTTGCTGTTGCATTCCAGTTTTAGGACGCATGCTACAATGCTAAAAATGAGGACCTGAGGTCCATTAAGGAGTTCAGATTTCAGGGCAGCCATGAGCATCAAGAGTCATTTGGGCTGACAGGACATCCCCCTGCAATGCAAACAAATGGCTTTGTTAAAAATGTGTCTGAAGTCACAGGGTTTTTTTTTTTTATTACACAATGTCATTGTCGATATACAATGACTAGCAAAATGAAACAAAACAATAGTAATTACAAATGGCAAAATTATGACTTAAAAAAAACACTAAAATAAATCAAGAATATAAATTGTAGTAGTCAGTAACAGTTTTATTTTTACATCAAGCAGAGTGAAAAAATGATGGTATAATTCTGAGAAAAACATGAAATCATGAAAACAAACGAAAAAACTTTACAACATTTGTACTTTGTTGCACCACCTCAGGCTTTTATAACATCTTGCTTTCTCTGAGGCATGGAAACAGAACTCTACATCACTTTTGCTTCAACTTTCTCTGATTGCTGTTGTCAGATCAGCTTTGCAGGTTGGAGTCTTGTTAAGGAACATTTTCTTCAACTTCCACCACACATTTTTAATTGGATTGAGATCCGGATACATTGACCTTATGTATTTTTCTTCAATTAAAGTGTTTAGTTTTTGCTGTATGGAAAGATGCATTGTCATCTTAAAAATTATGTCATCATATCCAAATATATTTTCAGAAAATATTAATGTAATGACATCCATCTCCCCATATCGTCAATGACTGTGGAAATGTGCATGTTTTCTTCAGGCAGTCGTCTTCATAAATCTTATTGGAACGGCATCAAACAAAAATTCAGATGCAGATTCATGATTTATATGACTTTCATCCAGTCATCCATAACCAACGATTACTTTTCCTTAGACCAATGGAACCTTGGCTTTTTATGTTTAGGTTTTAATGAATGCTTTTGTTGAGTTTTTCTGTATTTAAATCCCATTTACTTTAGGCGATTTCTTACAGTTCAGTCACAGACAGTGACTCCCGTTCCACCCATTTGTTTCGTTGTGTATTTTCTGTTTTCAAGACATATTGTTTCAAGTTTTCAGTCTTGATGTTTTCCTTGGTCTACCAGTATCTTTGCCTTTTACAACTTTCATACATGTCTTGTGTTGGAGCCATGATTCATGACAATCCAACAGGTGCAACAGCGCTCCAAGGTGTGAACACTCCTTTTGGACTGCTGACTAATGAACATATCTAATATGATGCAGGTGTTACCTTTGGAAATGAACATTTACAGGGTGATTCCATCATTAAATTTCAGGATTGAGTGATTCCATTTTTCCACTCTGCTTGCTCTAAAAATAAAACGGTTACAGACTACCACAAATTGTTTAGATTTTTTTTCTTGACTTTGTGTTTCTTAAAGCCAGAAACGACTCTAGTTTTGTGTCATTTCTATGAAATAAAAAAAAAATTAATGAACATCTTTCAAGTCTGATGATTCCAGTTTTTTCCAGGGGTTGTACAATTGAACTGTGCCCCCTCAGTGCCTTATCTACCAAAACATTTGCACATTAATACAAACTAAATTATTTTTTAATGTCTCAACTACCATATTGTACATACTAAGTCTTTTAAATATCTACATTCACTTATCCCCAACAACAAAACATTCAAGTTTTCCAAAATATGCTGTAAAATAATTCTATATATATTCAGATAATTTTTTTAACTAATTTAGACTGAATATACAAAAAAAAATCCTAATAACATTCTGTTGAATGTATGTTAACATTAGGAGTGTCCAATGTCCAAAGGCCATTTTCATTTTCACAGCTTGTTTTATTTTCTTGGCCATTGGCAGATTACAAAAAATATATAAAACAAAAACATTATTAATGAGATATTTCATTATATAACCCATTTTCTTCACCACCTATAACAAAAAACCTAATATGTGGACTTAATACACTTTCCTCAAAATTTTTTTTTACATCTTTAGTGTAAAAAACGCTTGAAAGTGTCCCTCTATCCTAATTTTTTTTTGGTATTTATTCGGTGGAAAAAGTTTGGATACCACCTGTTTACATTGTTTCACAGTTTTTGTTATTTTCCAAATCTAACAAGTGGTGACACAAACTTGAATATTAAGTTGTGAAATTGAAATACATTTTTCTGATGGGAAAAGTAGCACTATTTTTGGGACAAAATTAATATATTGTAGTCAAAATGGAAATTTTAACAGAAAATTATTGCATTAGCCTATAGTAAATTGTACTTATGGGATAAAAAATAAGGTTTAAACATTTTCAATAGTAAAATTTGTGTTTTTTCTTTGCGATCATTTTAAATATACACAATAGTTATATATTGTGAATGTTTTATTATACAGGACTCTGTTGAATTTGGTGTTTATTCATTTAACACAGCTAAAATGTATTGGGGGGGGGAAACCCTGAATGGAACAAAATGTCCTTTTTTATACACTACTTAAGTTTGCTTAGAGATACTTGCAAGTACTCTTTTCATTGGAACCCGAATAATAAAACTACCAATCCATTTTTGAACAGGAACATTAAATAGGCCCAACACCTGTGTCCCATCCTCTATGAATCATTTCTTCACAGCGACGAAAGGAAAAAGAAGCATCATATTTTAATGGATTTGCACTTAGCCACCCTGAAATACACACAAGCAAACAGGTTTTTTAGTTATTGTGCAAGTCCAAACACAAAATACGTCCAAAAGGGATTCTATAGTCACTATTAAAAGGGGTCATATTGTGATTTTTTTTCTACATTTAAGACACTTCCTTGCGGTCTACATACCATGTAATGGTGTTTTTTTTGGTGAAACTTGGAAAGTTGGGCCCCAAAGTCAAAATGGTTAATAACCCCTATCCTAGATGGTATAGCAAGACCAGCGGTCTCACCATGTTTTGCTGTCGGCATGTCAAGGAGACTGCGGGCGAAGAAGCGGAAGGAAACAGCCATGTCTTTAACTCTACACTAAAGTTAAACTTCTACAGAGTTTGTATCTCTCCTGGACGTTTAAATGTGTATATTGGACATTTAAATTTGTATATTGACATTAAAAGGTTTTTCTATTCTATAACATGTTAATAACTCCACTGTTCTGCTGCTTTAACCATGGCTTGTAAACTGGCTATACAGTAAGCTACGCTACGAGCTACATCACTAATGTAATAATGGATTATATTATTAACTGGCCCATTGCCAAACATAGTAGGCACTAATGCAATTAAAAGTAGTTTTAGGAAAAGTGTTCTTTATACTGCTGGAGGATGGTGATGCTGTTGTCTTGCATTAGAAGGCTAAGCTAGTGACACAACAAATTGAGCGAACATTGCTAACATATTTAAACATTTCTAACCAACTGTTATTACTTACTGGTTCATTGTCTCCTCCATTGCCATGAACAGTAAGCACCGAGCCCGTGATTAAAAGTAGTTTTTCGGAAAATCCGCTTTTTGTCTGTGGTTGGTGAAACAGGACTCTTATTTGCACACACTCGGAGCAAAAATTCAACACAATTGAAGGCACATTGCCACGAATCATGAAAGTTAAAAGTAAGGCACTTTTTACTTCAGATGAGGCCAACGGTTTGAGTAATGACTTGTGAGGGTTCAAGCAACCAACAAGGGAGCATTTTTGTTCATTAGGTTTCATCGTGGACAAGTTGTTTACCACAGACGCTCCTATATAAATTAAAAACTGGGAACTCGCACAAAGATGGTTGGGTAAAATTTTACCACATATGAAGATATTAGCAGACGTCACGGGTCAGAAAAAGTCACAGGATAAAGCAAATTCCAAAGGGCTTGTTTGGAAGAAGTATGAAGGAAGGCAAAATTGTTTTATAAATATCTTCATAATGCCTCAACGGTTTGATTTCAAATTTCAATCGTGACTTATGCAGATCCCAAATACTCAACAGCAGGTACCATCAGGTTAGAAAAGTAGGTTTTGCACTATAAGCCCCCTTTAAAGTATTAGTTCAAACTACTAAAACTAGAATTAGTGTATGCTTTTATATGTACTAGTTTCATTTAATTCCAAGGAGGCAAAATAATTTCTTAACCAGGTGGCATCAAGTCTGATTAAAGGCCTACTGAAACCCACTACTACCGACCACGCAGTCTGATAGTTTATATATCAATGATGAAATCTTAACATTGCAACACATGCCAATACGGCCGGGTTAGATTAGTAAAGTGCAATTTTAAATTTCCCGTGAAATATCCTGCTGAAAACGTCTCGGTATGATGACGTTTGCGCGTGATGTCACGGATTGTAGTGGACATTTTGGGACACCATTGTGGCCAGCTATTAAGTCGTCTGTTTTCATCGCAAAATTCCACAGTATTCTGGACATCTGTGTTGGTGAATCTTTTACAATTTGTTTAATGAACAATGGACATAGCAAAGAAGAAAGCTGTAGGTGGGAAGCGGTGTATTAGCGGCCGGCTGCAGCAACACAAACACGTAGCGACTACGTTGTAGCCGGTGTTTCATTGTTTACATTCCCGAACGATGACAGTCAAGCTTTACCATTGGCCTGTGGAGAACAGAGACTCTTACCAGGAGGACTTTGAGTTGGATATGCATGCTTGTGGAGATGGGACAACAGAGACTCTTACCAGGAGGACTTTGAGTTGGATACGCGGTACCGTGAGTACGCAGCTGCGGCTTCCAAACATTTGATCGCTTGCCCGTACGTGCGTGCCGCTATGTGCATGTCACGTATGTAACTTTGGGGAAATATATGTGCTGTATGAACTTTGCGGAGGTGAACGGTACTTTGGGCTGTAGGATTGAGTGTGTTGTGCGGGTGTTTGATTTGTATTGGCGGGTTATACGGACGGGAGGGGGAGGTGTTTGTTATGCGGTATTAATTTGTGGCATAATAAATATAAGCCTGGTTGTGTTGTGGCTAATAGAGTATATATATGTCTTGTGTTTATTTACTGTTTCAGTCATTCCCAGCTGAATATCAGGTCCCACCCGCCTCTCACAGCATCTTCCCTATCTGAATCGCTTCCACTGCCCTCTAGTCCTTCACTCTCACTTTCCTCATGCACGAATCTTTCATCCTCGCTCAAATTAATGGGGAAATCGTCGCTTTCTCTGTCCGAATCTCTCTCGCTGCTTGTGGCCATGATTGTAAACAATGTGCAGATGTGAGGAGCTCCACAACCTGTGACGTCACGCTACTTCCGGTACAGGCAAGGCTTTTTTATCAGCGACCAAAAGTTGCGAACTTTATGGTCGATGTTCCCTACTAGATCCTTTCATCAAAAATATGGCATTATCGCGAAATGATCAAGTATGACACATAGAATGGATCTGCTATACCCGTTTAAATAAGAAAATCTCATTTCGGAAGGCCTTTAAGACACTTGGTAAAGGGTTGGAAATTATCACAAAAAATGTCCCTTTCCCGGTGTTATTTGCATACAGTATTTCACTTTCAGTGTGTACAAATGTCATGGCAGAGAACATGAAATATGATTAATAATGTACTTTAAACAGGCACCATAGGTCAATACACAACACACACACACATCACATCCCAGGAAAGTAAAGGACACGTTGGTTTGCTTTTACAACATCTGATACAGTCAACCCAGCACAGTTAATCATTCCTGGCATGCCAGCAGTCTTGTCTTCACTCAAAAGAAATGTGTCCTCCTTTTTGGAATCCCACTGGCTTATAATCAGCTTCTTTCTTTCTCTAGTCCTAACATTGGCCCACAGAAAATGGCCCACAGAAAAAGAGACATAGCCCTCTTTACTTGGACTTTGACATAGCAAATTGATTTGTAAATTTAAAGGTTGGATGTTAAAAACTGTTACATAATGACAATAGCACTACAGTCCAGTAAACTACAGAACTTTCACAGATCAGTGAGCCTCTGATCACTGATTAGTCATGAGGAACACCCATTCAAAGATCACTACTGGAAAATAAATATAGGAATACGAGTACGTGACCTCCCAAATACAAAGTAGTAATAGGAAAAAATTATATCGTCTGAAACAGTGTTTCCTAACCATAGGTGCAAATTAATATCAGTTTCTCAGCTGTGGTCCGTATAGGCCGCAAGGGGACTCGGTTGTAATACACTTTTCCACCACTTGTGGCAGTAATGACTATCTCAGACAAACAGAAGAAGTCTGAAGCTGAAGTCATAGAGAAGTTCCTTGAAGGGGAAAAGCACTTTTGGGGGGGAATCTTGCTAATCATTCACAATCATTATGAGACATGACGATGGATTTTTAAAAAAAAATGCAATCTAAATACTAAATAAATGCGATCAAAAGTCAGCTTACAATGGAGCCAATGAGAGCTCCTGTAGTCTGCCTATAAAGCCCTTAAAAAAACATCCAAACGCCTCCATTAAAGTTTTATATACACACTAAGTATATATGTCATGTAGTAACGGGCATATTTAAAATAACATTGAATATTTACGTATTTTGATCATATTAAGCATACGCGGCGCATTAATTTAAAAAACGCATCACGTTTGGTTTTTTTTCTTAATCACTTATTATTACTCACTGCAGACTTCATGAGAGCCAACAAACATAATAAAACATCACTTACTGTACATTGTCTGCTGTCATTAGGATGCAGACTGCTAGGATGTTTATATATTCCTATTTAGGTGAACAATGTCTCATGATAATCCTTGTGAAGAAAAGGGGGTGGACCAAGTGTCTTTTTGTGTCGTTCTCGCCATTTCCGATCTTAAATGGCTGTCCAATTGTACCAACATGTTGGAATATGTCCTCAGACTTCTTCTATCCAGGTGAGAAACATGATTTATGATCTAGAATAAACTTCCAAGGAGCAAGGAAGCGAGGAAACACCTCGCCAATTGACAATGTCGAAAATGTACACAAGCTTGTGCTGCTATGAATAGCTTGTCTGTGTTAGCGCTTATAATAACAATATCACTACTACTTGGCAGAGGTGTGGACTCGAGTCACATGACTTGGACTCGAGTCAGACTCGAGTCATGAATTTGATGACTTTGGACTCGACTTGACAAAATGTAAAGAGACTTGCAACTCGACTTAGACTTTAACATCAATGACTTGTGACTTCACTTGGACTTGAGCCTTTTCACTTGACATGACTTGCTACTTTCCCCAAAACCCAAAGATTAAAAAGTTATTTGGGGGCGCGCCGCTCCGTATTTTTCCTTTTCTTCATCTGTGTCTATCAGCGTGTTGTTCCTGTCAGCTGGTGTGCTCTCACTACAACAGCCAATCAAATTAGATCTACGTTGTTTTCATCCCACAGCTCTCATCCAATCAAATTGCAGGACAACCAATGAAGAAGAATTGTCAAACAATGCGGCAGTGAGAAACAATTATGCCAAAGTTAATTTCGTTCGGGTATTAAAACTACGACTCGGTCAACAAAAAACGAATAGCCCTATGCAAATCAATAGTCAATATTACAGACGGAGACGTAACAACTTCCAACTTCGTTCGACATTTGAAGTTGCACAAAGAAGGGTAAGTTTTGAATGTAAGCTAACGTTTATTGGCTAAGTAACGTGACTTTTATTTGCTGTGTAGTTAAATCAGTGAGGCTGTAAACTCACTGCTAACGTTATAACCATAGACATCTTATAAGAAGACGCAGCATGGAGCGCTACTGCCTACAGGCGCAGACGAGACGCGGGGCCGCCATCTTGGAGTGGTGATCCGCTCCACTAGTGCAATTCATTTGGCAGGAGCAATGAACTGTCAGCGCATTTAATTAATCTTACCTCACTGAATACCACTGATTTTCACGCGCTTTTTTTGTCATACGTGTAGCTATGATAAAGGACACATGTTTTGGCGTGTTTTATTATTCATAGATTGCTTAACAGTAAAATAATATTCTTATACAGACGTCCGAGATCAAAACTGGGAATATAATCCCAGAGAAGGGGGAAAAAACGGTCAGCTATTTTTAAATTGAAGAAACAATATGATTAGGTTATATAAACATGCGTATATCCTACATAAACAATGTATGAATACATTAGATATCTATATATCTTATAGACTGTATCTCTGTTGCTGCAGCAGCAGAGAGTTTATTCTGTCTTGACACTTTGTATTGATATTTTCTATTACATTCTTCCCTTAAATGATAATGTTTACAGTGATTGTTATATATGTATTTTTTATGTATGTCGCTTTGGATAAAAGCGTCTGCCAAATACTTAAACATAAATAAACACCTGAAAGTCTTTATATCAGCTAAAACCACCAATCTTTTTCACTGGATTTAGAATAAAACCAAATGCTGTCTTACCCAACAATGTTAGTATTTGAATATTGTTACTTGAAGACTTATTCCTGGTTACAATTATACTGTTAAGAAAGTATTGTCTTATATTTTGCCTAAAATGAGAATGCATCATAATCAGGGGCGGCTGGTGAATTTTGTTTTAGGTGGGGCTGAAAGTTTGTAAACCAAACCCCTGTAGGGGGGTCATCCTCCCCCAGAAGATTTATTTGTGATTTTCACATACAAATATTGAAGATATTTGCTCCTTCTCAACTCTGTGGTAATATTATTTTCATAAAATACAACCAATAGTACGTTAATGTTAAATCTTACTTGTGAAAAGTAATCCCCCGATTCCTATTTTCAACAGTCCGCTCATTTGAGTAGGAAAACGCTGAACACCAGCCCGGCATCTTTGTTTTCTACCTGTCAACTGTCAGTTTAGGCTGTTCGCCGGCTCCTCATCACCACTTCAAGATGGCAGCCAAATTGCCAATGATGCGTCTAGTTATAAGATGTCTATGGTTATAACGTCATTGCCAACACGGCAATATGTTGCATCCACTGCAGTTCGCTACCTTATTCATAGTTTTTCTCAAGTGATTTTTTTAAGCAGGGTTGCATGAGGTACCTACACATAACGTTGCGTTAGTCAATGTATCGCACACAGTAACGTAACGTTAGACGGCGGTCAGTAGCACCGCATATTTTAGCCACCTACAAAAAGACAAACATAGTAAAATAAAGGTCAGTTAAAATGTATACTATATTAAAAATATATGTACATATTGCATAGGGCCCTGACATCTAAAAAGTACAACTCTGTTCATTATTTTGTTCACGTATTTGTTATGTTTTTCATGTGTACGCACACATAAACACACATACCGTATGAGATGAGATCAATGAGATAAGATAAGAACAGGATAGAAACTGCTGTGGAACTAGTTACAATGCAATATGCCATGGAAACACAATGTTAACACTTTTGTACAAATAAGTACAGTTGCACTTGTTTTTTCAAATGGGTTTATTCTGTAAAGGAATGAGTTAAATGTTTAAAATAACTGGTTAATAGTGCTATTATGAAGTGCAATGTCAGCACTATTTTTTTTCTGCAATTTCAAATGCACTTGTTTTAATAAATAAATACAGCGTTTTAAAAGCATACACAATCTGTGTAAATATATTAATCTGTGGTTAAAAGGACTTGAAAGGACTCGAAACTCAAAATGCAGGACTTGGGACTTGACTTGAGACTTTCCAGTCTTGACTTTGGACTTGACTCGGGACTTGCCTGTCTTGACTCGGGACTTGACTCGAGACTTGAGGGCAAAGACTTGAGACTTACTTGTGACTTGCAAAGCAATGACTTGGTCCCACCTCTGCTACTTGGTTAATATTCATATCCTGAAATGTAAAGGGTGTTTTCTTGGCGCTTTTTGGATGGTTTTTAAATTGGGTTTTATGGGCAGATTAGAGGACCTCCAATTGGCTCCGCTGTAAGCAGACTTTTATTTACGTTTATTTACAAGTTAAAATGCATTTTTTTAAATATCAATCCGTCGTCATGTCTTTCAAAAAATGCAGTTCCCCTTTAAATGCAAAAATTATGACTAAAAAAGGTGAGGCTGTATTTTCATTTTTACTTTGACAGTTTGAGAGCATATATATTATCATTATTTATTATTTATATAGTTACAATGTATTTATTTCAACACTGCATAATCGTATGTACATTTATTTGTCATCAGCTTTTATGAATCCCTTCTTTTTCAGTATATTTGATGAGTTTTTTTTTTTTTTAAATGAGCCTGACCGAAGCTTTGATAATAACATTTGTGATTAACACATGGTTTCATATCATTTGACAAAGTGTATCCTGTTAAACTGTCAATAGGTTAGATATAATTATTGAATACAAGAAAATCAAAAGTAAGATTACTAATTCAGTGTTAACATTTGAGTTGAAAATCTGAGTCCTGAGGACAAAAAGGTGAAAATAACCCCTGGTCTAAAACATCTTGGTAAAAGTAATATCTTAGAACTGTAACAGTGAAAAAAGTCCAGTTTAGGGACTAGAGTTGTAAATTAGCATTAGCTATAAATTATCTGTACAGCACATCAATTGCATTACTTGTTTTGGAACTATGTACAACTGAATCATCCATATTCAAATTAAATTATTTTCTATTCCATTCACTGAAAATTGGTCAAAGGGTACAATGCTGAAAAGGAATGTGTGTACCTATTTGACCTTTGACCTCAGCTATCTTTGCCAAAACTGAACCTCTATCACATTTGATGTCGACACGGCTCTAGTTCTGGAACAAGCAATCAGAAGTTGAACAATTAAAAATGAGTACAACTCGTACACTACAAGTTGAGAGGACATTAATTGACAGTTGTGTCTGGTGGGGTCGTGCGACAAAGAACAGGTTTGAACTTTGGTCTCAAGTACCACAACACTCTTGGATTGGCAAAATGTAACCAGTGACCAAATGTACAGTATCTTACAAAAGTGAGTACTGTATACCACTGGCATTTCTATTACGGCAGATCTTCTCAAGAGACAATACTGTAGAAACGTTTTCCACATTGTGTTATGTTACAGCCTTATTGTATAAATACATTCCTTTTTGTCCTAAAAAGTCTACATCAGTAGCCCATAATGACAACGTGATATGTTTTGTTTTTAAAGAATTTGCAAATGTATTCAAAATTTTAAAAAATATCACATGCACTGTTGCACATAAGTAATCAGAGCCTTTGTACAGTACTTTGTTGACGCACCTTTGGCAGCAATTACAGTCTCAAGTCTTTTTTTTAAACGATGCCACAAGCTTGGCTCACCTATCTCTGGTCAGTTTGGCCTGTTCCTTTTTGCCCATTCTTCCTCCATCAGATTAGATGGGAAGCATTGGTTTTCATCCAGGATGTGTCTGTATATTGCTGCATTCATCTTTCCCTCTATCCTGACTAGTCTCCCAGTTCCTGACACTGAAAAACATTCCCATCACCATGCTGCACTGTAGGGATGGTACTGGCCTGGTGATGAGTGGTGCCAGGCATTGAAGACAAAGACTTCAATCTTTGTATCATCATACCAGATCATTTTGTTTCTCATGGTCTGATAGTGTTTCAAGTGCCTTTTTGGCAAACTTTTTACTAAGAAATGGCTTCCGTCTGGTCACACTACCATACATGCCTGATTGGTGGATTGCTGCAGATGGTTGTCCTTCTGGAAGGTTCTCCTCTCTTCACAAAGGAATGATGTAGCTCTGACAGAGTGACCATCGGGTTCCTGAACACCTCCCTGACAAGACTAAGATGAATGTAGCAATGTAGAGAGATATCCTGGATGAAAACCAACGCTTCCTATCCAAACTGATGGGAGCTTGAGAGGTGCTGCAAAGAGGAATGGGCCAAACTGCTCAAAGATAGGTGTGCCAAGTTTGTGGCATCGTATTCAAAAATACTTGAGGCTGTGATTTCTGCCAAAAGTGCAACAACAAAGTATTGAGCAAAGGCTGTGAATACTTATGTAAATGTTTTTTTATTTTTAAAACATTTGTAAAAAAAATTCAAAACATTTTCACATTGTCATCATGGGGTATTGTCTGTAGAATTTTGAAGACATACATTGATTTATTCCGCTGTGGGATAAGGCTGTAACATACCAAAATGTGGAAAAAGTGAAGCGCTGTGAATGCTTTCCAAATACACTGAAAATGTGCTTGCAAAAAGCACCGTACATGTTGGAATTCATGCTTCTCTCTTTTAAACGCAGCTCCCCAGTGCTGGCAGCACTCATGTAGCCCCAGACCATGCCGCAACTGGAATTGAGTCAATATATTTGTGTTGCCAACTATTCCTACAATAATGTAATGAGAATACTTCATCTTCGCTATACAAGCTGTACACTGACTACTCTAAAATACATTTTAGTCTAATTATTATAGTATTGACCATTGGTAATATTTCATAAAACGGTTGCTTCTTTTTTGTGAGATACTGTCATTGTTAACCTACATTTTGGGTGTGTTCATTTACGGGTTGTTTCATGTGTCGGGTAAACATAAGCAGAGTGAGAACAATTTAAAGTCAGACATATGTATAGACCAGTGGCGTGCGGTGACGTTCATGTCAGGTGAGGCACTGATTTTATCACAGTCAGATTTACAAACATATGAACCCTAAATAGTATCTTATTCACCATGTGATTGGCAGCAGTTAACGGGTTATGTTTAAAAGCTCATACCAGCATTCTTCCCTGCTTGGCACTCAGCATCAAGGGTTGGAATTGGGGGTTAAATCACCAAAAATTATTCCCAGGCACGGCGCCGCTGCTGCCCACTGCTCCCCTCACCTCCCAGGGGTGAACAAGGGGATGGGTCAAATGCAGAGTACAAATTTCACCACACCTAGTGTGTGTGTGACAATCATTGGTACTTTAACCTAACTTTAACTTTACACTTACAAACTGTAGCACACAATAAAGCACATTTAATAAAAAAAAACGTTATTATGGTCTTACCTTTACTTATAAATGCGGGAGCGTTGTGAATGAATGAAATATGAAATCCGCGCTGCATTCTGCAGGTGTACCTAATGTTGTGTCCCTATTCACGGCTCCTCCGGCGCGCCGCGCGAGCATTGTTGTTTTTGCACTTTTTGTCTTCTTGTTAAGTGACTTTTTTTGGGTGGATTCGGTCTTGCACGTGGAGGGTTTGGGTGTGGGCTTTGGTTGGTGTGGCGCTCCCGTCAGGCGATGCATTCTGCGGCGGGAGTGTTAACCGGCACCAGGAGGCGGGGTTATGAGACGAGCCTCACACAGTGTGTCTTGGCAGCAGCTTTATGATCGCTCAGCACTAAAAATACGTTACACACATACAGTTGTTGACAAAATACACTGTACATTATATACCTCAGCTAACTAAACTATGGAAATGTATAATATAATTCATATAGCAATACGGTCTCACTGCACAGCAGGCCAGCAGTTAGCCGAGTCATTGCGCACAATCCATGGTGAGGGCGAGGCACAACGCAGTGACGTGCCTCAACTGGCTGCTGATCACAGCACCGTCTCTTCTCAGTATTTGAACGGCAAATGTGAAAATAAAAATAAAAATAATCTAAAACTGGTGAAGTTAAATGGAAAATAACTTTAGTATAATCACTGGATACATATAACAATTTAATTAATTTTTTTTTCTGTTTACTTTTTTTTTCTTTCCATGATGGCAGGTGAGGCCGTGCCTCCCCTGCCTCTAGTGACTGCAAGCCACTGGTATAGACAATACATTGGAATTGGGCCTTAATTCTTGTCCTTAGGAGAAACAAAGGTTACAATCAGGAGACACAGCAGAAAAGCAACTCTCTGGCAAGCTCAACACTCACTGGACACAACCTTAGAAGCATTGATTGTTTTCATTGAGTCCAATTGAATTATCCACTCACAACAGCAGCAGCGAACCCGATAAATGCCATCCATCCATCCATCCATCTTCTTCCGCTTATCCGAGGTCGGGTCGCGGGGGCAGCAGCCTAAGCAGGGAAACCCAGACTTCCCTCTCCCCAGCCACTTCGTCCAGCTCTTCCCGGGGGATCCCGAGGCGTTCCCAGGCCAGCCGGGAGACATAGTCTTCCCAACGTGTCCTGGGTCTTCCCCGTGGCCTCCTACCGGTCGGACGTGCCCTAAACACCTCCCTAGGGAGGCGTTCGGGTGGCATCCTGACCAGATGCCCGAACCACCTCAACTGGCTCCTCTTGATGTGGAGGAGCAGCGGCTTTACTTTGAGCTCCCCCCGGATGGCAGAGCTTCTCACCCTATCTCGAAGGGAGAGCCCCGCCACCCGGCGGAGGAAACTCATTTCGGCCGCTTGTGCCCGTGATCTTGTCCTTTCGGTCATAACCCAAAGCTCATGACCATAGGTGAGGATGGGAACGTAGATCGACCGGTAAATTGAGAGCTTTGCCTTCCGGCTCAGCTCCTTCTTCACCACAACGGATCGATACAGCGTCCGCATTACTGAAGACGCCGCACCGACCCGCCTGTCGATCTCACGATCCACTCTTCCCCCACTCGTGAACAAGACTCCAAGGTACTTGAACTCCTCCACTTGGGGCAGGGTCTCCTCCCCAACCCGGAGATGGCACTCCACCCTTTTCCGGGCGAGAACCATGGACTCGGACTTGGAGGTGCTGATTCTCATCCCAGTCGCTTCACACTCAGCTGCGAACCGATCAAGTGAGAGCTGAAGATCCAGGCCAGATGAAGCCATCAGGACCACATCATCTGCAAAAAGCAGAGACCTAATCCTGCAGCCACCAAACCAGATCCCCTCAACGCCTTGACTGCGCCTAGAAATTCTGTCCATAAAAGTTATGAACAGAATCGGTGACAAAGGGCAACCTTGGCGGAGTCCAACCCTTACTGGAAACGTGTCCGACTTACTGCCGGCAATGCAGACCAAACTCTGGCACTGATCATACAGGGAGCGGACCGCCACAATCAGACAGTCCGATACCCCATACTCTCTGAGCACTCCCCACAGGACTTCCCGAGGGACACGGTCGAATGCCTTCTCCAAGTCCACAAAACACATGTAGACTGGTTGGGCAAACTCCCATGCACCCTCAAGGACCCTGCCGAGAGTATAGAGCTGGTCCACAGTTCCACGACCAGGACGAAAACCACACTGTTCCTCCTGAATACGAGGTTCGACTATCCGGCGTAGCCTCCTCTCCAGCACACCCGAATAGACCTTACCGGGAAGGCTGAGGAGTGTGATCCCACGATAGTTAGAACACACCCTCCGGTTCCCCTTCTTAAAGAGAGGAACCACCACCCCGGTCTGCCAATCCAGAGGTACCGCCCCCGATGTCCACGCAATGCTGCAGAGTCTTGTCAACCAAGACAGCCCCACAGCATCCAGAGCCTTAAGGAACTCCGGGCGGATCTCATCCACCCCCGGGGCCTTGCCACAGAGGAGCTTTTTAACTACCTCAGCAACCTCAGCCCCAGAAATAGGAGAGCCCACCACAGATTCCCCAGGCACTGCTTCCTCATAGGAAGACGTGTTGGTGGGATTGAGGAGGTCTTCGAAGTATTCCCTCCACCGATCCACAACATCCGCAGTCGAGGTCAGCAGAACACCATCCTCACCATACACGGTGTTGATAGTGCACTGCTTCCCCTTCCTGAGGCGGCGGATGGTGGTCCAGATTCGCTTCGAAGCCGTCCGGAAGTCGTTTTCCATGGCTTCCCCGAACTCCACCCATGTCCGAGTTTTTGCCTCCGCAACCGCTGAAGCCGCACACCGCTTGGCCTGTCGGTACCTGTCCGCTGCCTCAGGAGTCCTATGAGCCAAAAGAACCCGATAGGACTCCTTCAGCTTGACGGCATCCCTCACCGCCGGTGTCCACCAACGGGTTCTAGGATTACCGCCACGACAGGCACCAACTACCTTGCGGCCACAGCTCCAATCAGCCGCCTCGACAATAGAGGCGCGGAACATGGTCCATTCGGACTCAATGTCCAGCACCTCCCTCGTGACATGTTCAAAGTTCTTCCGGAGGTGGGAATTGAAACTCTCTCTGACAGGAGACTCTGCCAGACGTTCCCAGCAAACCCTCACAATGCGTTTGGGCCTGCCAGGTCTGTCCGGCATCCTCCCCCACCATCGCAGCCTACTCACCACCAGGTGGTGATCGGTAGAAAGCTCCGCCCCTCTCTTCACCAGAGTGTCCAAAACATGAGGCCGCAAATCCGACGACACAACTACAAAGTCGATCATGGAACTGCGGCCTAGGGTGTCCTGGTGCCAAGTGCACATATGGACACCCTTATGCTTGAACATGGTGTTCGTTATGGACAATCTGTGACGGGCACAAAAGTCCAATAACAAAACACCGCTCGGGTTCAGATCCGGGCGGCCATTCTTCCCAATCACGCCTCTCCAGGTTTCACTGTCGCTGCCAACATGAGCGTTGAAGTCCCCCAGTAGAACGAGGGAATCCCCCGGGGGAGCACTCTCAAGTACTCCCTCGAGCGAATCCAAAAAGGGTGGGTACTCTGAGCTGCGGTTTGGCGCATAAGCGCAAACCACAGTCAGGACCCGTTCCCCCACCCGAAGGCGGAGGGAAGCTACCCTCTCGTCCACCGGGTTGAACTCCAACATGCAGGCTCTGAGCCGGGGGGCAACAAGAATTGCCACCCCAGCCCGTCGCCTCTCACTGCCGGCAACGCCAGAGTGGAAGAGAGTCCAGCCCCTCTCGAGAGAACTGGTTCCAGAGCCCTTGCTGTGCGTCGAAGTGAGTCCGACTATGTCTAGCCGGAACTTCTCCACCTCGCGCACTAGCTCAGGCTCCTTCCCCCCCAGCGAGGTGACGTTTCACGTCCCAAGAGCTAGCTTCTGTAGCCGAGGATCGGACCGCCAAGTGCCCTGCCTTCGGCCGCCGCCCAGCTCACTTCGCACCCGACCTCTATGACCCCTGCTATGGGTGGTGAGCCCATTGGAGGGGGGACCCACGTTGCCTCTTCGGGCTGTGCCCGGCCGGGCCCCATGGGGACAGACCCGGCCACCAGGCGCTCACCATCGTGCCCCACCTCCGGGCCTGGCTCCAGAGGGGGGCCCCGGTGACCCGCGTCCGGGCGAGGGAAATCTGGGTTCCTTGTTTTTATCTTTCATTGAAGTCTTCGAGCTGCTCTTTGTCTGATCCCTCACCTAGGACCAGTTTGCCTTGGGAGATCCTACCGGGGGGCATAAAGCCCCCGGACAACATAGCTCCTAGGATCATTGGGACATGCAAACTCCTCTACCACGGTAAGGTGGCAGCTCAGAGAGGAGACCCGATAAATGTCCTCTAAATAAGGACAAATGTCGCAAAGTGGACTGTGTCTTCATGCTCTTCATCTGCACCTTAACATGGAAAACAGGCACAAAACTAAGCTCAAGATGAATTTATGTCGCATTAAAACAAATAAGGCCGTGATTTATATTCTACCGTTTATCCTGTTCAGGGTCACGTCAGGAGACACAATGTATATTAAAACCTATGAACTGTACAGAGGCTCCAACTGACCCAACATTCATGTTTTTTGGACTGTGGATATACAGTACCATATGGTGATGTACAGTATGGTTCACTGACACACTGCTTGAAATACTGTAGGTCACAGCCAATATCTTCAGTATGTATGTGGTGTGTAACAGATGCCAGCTAGTGTGACTGTGCAACCGTACATTGTGTGTGCGTCCCACATCAACTCCTTAAGAGCTGTGCTGGACAATGGGTTGACAGCCCATGGCTTTTAGTTCATCGTAGGGCTGGAAAGTTATGGCAAAAATAATAACGATTATTTTTGATTGATATTGAAATCACAATTAGTAAAACAATTATTCAGTAATTTGAAAAGATTAGTTTTTATTATACCACTAAAACGCAACTAAACAAATATAATTTGAAAGAACAGCTGGTTTTAATACAATAAACAAGTAAAAGAATAATAAATTTAGATAATAGCGATAAAAAAATAAAATGTTTTTCCTTTATTTTTTTTAATTCTGTTTTTACCTTTTACACAATGTGTGTTTTTGTGTCAAAACATTTTGTAAAATGTTCGTTATTAAACGCAAAAACCCTTACATGTATTGGTGCTATACATTCTTGGGCAATTTCGACCAGTATTTTAAGTCAATGCATAATTGTGTAAATGTGTCAAATAAGTGCTCTAAAAGTACTTAGTATGCTTGTGTAAGGTACTTTTTTGAAACCGTTATTTTGTTAGTGCAGTCAGACCGGATGTTGCACACAGCGCTGCTATTGTGAAGAGTGCTATTGTTCTATGTTTGATGTGTAGAGACGACTTCAGGTTTTATATAAAAACAAAACAAAACAAAAACTAAATTAAGCCTCTCAAGTTGCGACCGCTGTCCTGTTTATACATTGATCTTACATCGATGGTGTCGTCCACAACAAATGAGATGTGTTGTGGGTGTATGGATTGTTCTTGCGAGCATTAGATCCGTAGTTGAGTCGCTGTTTCAAGTGGCTGTGTTGACATGGCTTAGTTCAATTTCAGAGCGGGATGGTTAAGTGTTTCGGAGACGAATGACCGGTCCCGGACACGTTATTTCCCCAAACAAATGTTCCTACTCCTCACAATGACAACATTTTACTTACATGTATGTCAATTTCCATGATATTCTGCAATTAACAGTGGATTCCCTTTTATTGACCAATTCTGTGATTCTGTCAGCGGGTACGTGGTCACTGAAATAATATGTTGTACTTTTTTTGTTGAGTTTAGTGATTATAATTAGGCATACTAGTGCTGCGTCAATTAAAAATTAGCAACCATGGTGACATCCCAAACTTCGGTCTTTTTTTTCCCACTCATTCGCTAGTCATCCGTTTCGCAGTTACAAACTCAGGAATTTGTATGCACGTTGCGCAGCTCATTAATCATTGTTTTACAATTATAACATTTTAATTATGGTAGTGATAAGCCAAAATCGTGTTTAAAATTTGATTAATGACTTAACTCTCATTACCCATGTTCGTAGCTCGGGCAGGGCGCATATAGCTAGACACAAGTTACAGAACGACGACATATTGCAGACAAATCATGAAACACACCGCAAAGTTAGATAATTTGAAGCTTCCTGGTTTCACCTTTGTGCGTATGACTGAGGAGTCACTTGCTCTTAGCGGCAATTAAACTGTAAGTAATACAAGACCAAAAGTTTGGTGAACAACAAGTCTACTAAGAGGACACTGTCTTGTTCCATTAGTTTGCCAATAAACTGGAGTTCAAATCCAACATCCAACAAACTGACTACTAAATCAGATGAGTCAAAGGAGGAGGACAACTAAAAAAAAAAAAAACGGCGAGACTTGTGCTTCTTAAATTGCTATTCGGGGGTAAACGCAGATGTTGTGCGCCCATTAGAAGCTTTGACCTTGACTTTGAAGCTGCCTTGTCATACATGCATTGTGGGAAAAAAACTCCCTAATGTTCATCCTGCTGCAAAAACCAATGGGAAAATGCTTAATTATTGACATCTAATCCTAGGTAATGGTGAAAACACAAATGGCTCCTAAATGGTGGTGATGATACAACAATGCACTACTATCAAAGCACTATCGGCGACGTTTACGGTAGGGGTGTGAATTTTTGTGAACCTAACGATTTGATCCAATTACGATTTCTCGATTCAAACCGATTCTGGTTTAATATTCATAATGAAACTTTTTCAAAACAGGTTACAGGTTGCATGGAGATGACCCAAAAATGTATTTAAAAATATATATTATTCTAAGAAAAAAATTAAATAAAATTATATATGCATGTATATGGATGGATGGATGTCTACACACATATCCATCTACCGCTTATCCCTTTCGGGGTCGCGGGGGGTGCTGGAGCCTATCTCTGCTACAATATACATGTATATACTGTATATACACACACATATTTACACTCACATGTATATATATACACACACACACATATTTACATACATACACACACACACACATTTATACATATTTTTTGTTTTTATTGATTTTTGAAAATTATGAATCGATTTAGAATTGGGATGAATAAAAATCGCAAATCGGAATTGAACCAATATTTTTCTGCACCCCTAAAAGGTAGTACAGGAGTCAGACTGAAATTAAAAAGCTAACGGTGCCTTATTTGGGGGCTCAATCAATGCAGAGTCAGCCAGCTGCAACAAGCGCTTGTAATATTGTGCAAAAAATTTATTGTAGCAATGTAACGTGCTGACAGAGGCACACCGAGTCTGATGCTCTTGTTCAACTTGTTTGCCGACCTTAACACAGCGGGTAAAACACTGCATACACATTTTGCTGCTGTGTTCCTCACAACTTACTCATTAAGCACCAATCACAAGCAAGGAACCCGGAATTCTCAGCATCAACATGACACAAGTAAGTCTTTCTGTTTTGCACATACTCTTTGTTCTGTATTGCAGCTGTGATAACGATCACAATTACCTGTGGATTTTATTGAATTTATTACTTAGTTATTTTATTTATAAGATTGTTTTAGATTATTAGTCTGTTCAATTTTCATGTTACAAAATTCCATAAAAATGAAGGCATTTTTTTTACCTTTACTTTTGTACATCCTTTTACAACTACCTATTTTATTTTAGTTCAAGGGGCTGTTGCTCAAAGTTACATTTTTTAAACCAAAATATAACAAGAACACCACCAGCTAGCTTATTTTAACATTAGTGGTTTGACAGAACATATACAATATATTTTTCAAAATGTCAATCATTTTCATAATTACTAATTATACTGAATAAAAATTGCTTCCTGGCAAGAAGAATCTGTCTGGCGTTCAGGCTTGTTGCTCACTGCTGTTTCATCCAAACTTGTTTCGTCAGCATACACACAAGAGCAATCCACCAGACCGGTTTGCAAGGTCAGTTAAAAAAGTTGGAAGAGACAACATTTTTTACAGCAGATTCCTAAAAAAACACTCTAGTCCTGTCACATAGAGCAGTGCTTCCCAAACCTTTTTCACCAAGTACCACCTCACAAAACACTTGCCTCTCCAAGTACCATCACAATGACTAACATTAAAATACTGTCGCGTAATAGGCATAAGTATTCATCAAAAACATGGCAGAGGTTTTATTCAACAAGTATATCTAAAATTATTGGACACTAACATTACACACAGTTTGAAAAGTAACCCTGTTTGAATACAGGAAAATAAATGACTTTACTCAAACAGGCTTTAGATTAAATTTAACAATGTGGACAAAATAGGTCAAATGTGCAATGCAGAGGATGCTGGATGTCAGGAATATACAAACTAAGAATAATAAAAACGGGGGAAGTCCGGCCCTGCGGTCCTTAAAAATGTAGCCCCCAAAATAATTTACTTGAATAACACTGAATTACTGTAGATATTAACAATTATTTATGAGAACTTTGGTTATTTATTCACTGAATTAATTTGTCTTACAGATAGAGCAAAGGAAATTAACTAAATGTTTTAGAAAGTTAATGACTATAAAATGGACAAGGGTGGGATTAAATAAGATCTGCTTCATCCTACTCCATTTTGGACATGTTGTAATAAGAAACTACAACTATGTGATCCATATTTTAAAACTAAAACCATAACCATAAAAATGTGTTGTTATGATAAGCTATATTTAATGTTAGTTAACGTTAGCTAGCCAGATCGCAATCATTAAATACTGTAAATTCCGGACTATAAGCTGCTACATTGCATGGCAGCTCCCGCCATCAGTGTGTGAATGTGTGTGTGAATGGGTGAATGTGGAAATACTGTCAAAGCGCTTTGAGTACCTTGAAGGTAGAAAAGCGCTATACAAGTATAACCCATTTATCATTTATTATTATTTATTACTATGCTTTGGACCCTGCGGCTTAAAAATCGGTGCCGCTAATTTATGGATTTTTCTTCGCTGACTGCCATAATGCAAATAACCAAAGACAACGAAAAGGTGTGTGCTTGGGCACCATCTTTTGAACGAGTTCGCTCTGCAGTGCCCTTCTGTTTAGAGCTTTCAACCGGAAGTAAAAGTGCCATTCCGTCTTCAAGTTGTCCATAGCGTTTCTACTCTTATGGATTCTTCATTCATCACTCCAAGCAACATGTCGCACGGCAGTAAAACGGCTGATTAAACAAGACAGAAGTCATTGTCATGAAACCAATAGCTGCGGAAGCTAGCCCTCCAATCAGCCAAACAAACTCAATAACTCCACTGTGACAATTTTGAAGCTGAAACAATACATAAAGAATGCCATTGTAAGTTAATAATACCAACTACACTTGTAAACGTGTTAGTATATTCGCTAACGACGCTAGCTTGATTACTTTACGACAGCACATACAAATATGCATGGGACGGTTAAGTAAGTATGAATTGTATTAGTTATAGTGTAAAACTTACAAACGTTGCTTGGAGTGATGAATGAAGAATCCTTTCGAGCAGAAACGCTATGGAGAAATATACTTCTGGCACGAAACAGGAAGTACATTGTCAGCCCGCAACACCTGTAGTGAGCAAACACGTCCAAAAGATGGCGCCATAGCAAAAACAATAACCCACCTTTTCAGTGTCTCTGTCGGCGTAATATGAAAATTATCTGTTGAATACAAAGCATTATGTCCATAAACTAGCCGCACTGTTTCATAAGCTGCAGGGTGCAAAGCGTTGGAAAAAAGTAGCGGCTTATTAAAGTTAAAGTACCAATGATTGTCACACACACACTGGGTGTGGCGAAATTATTCTCTGCATTTGACCAATCACCCTTGATCACCCCCTGGGAGGTGAGGGGAGCATAGTCCGGACAATACGGTAATAATTCAGTGTTAATATTTGAGTGGGCGCCTATGTAGTGGAAAAGTTGGGCACCAAGGTGAAGAAGGTTAGGAAACGATGTTGCAAACAGCCCCTTTAAAATGTAAACACCCATCCCTACTCCTTAGGGACCTATAACAGAAAGCACCATGCAAAGCATCCCCACTATACACACACGTATTCAATTGAGGCTAATGAAAAAATACTACATCAAATATGTTTTATGCACAACACTAAAGTAAAAATGTCAATGGCAGAAGTCATACCAGAAATTAAACCGTTCTC
This sequence comes from Entelurus aequoreus, assembly GCF_033978785.1. Classification (NCBI taxonomy): domain Eukaryota; kingdom Metazoa; phylum Chordata; class Actinopteri; order Syngnathiformes; family Syngnathidae; genus Entelurus; species Entelurus aequoreus. The sequence continues at coordinate 18,435,442 of NC_084753.1, read as the reverse complement.
AGCACACAAAAGATCAAGGCCAATGCCATCATCCCTCATCCCCTGCCTCCTTTATTTTACGGATATCAAACGGCTGTGCACCAATAAGCTGCACCTTCCCAAGTTGGAGAGTGTGCTGGTCAGTGGGAGTCAATACTGTGAATTGCTCTAATGAAAATATGGAAACACTGATAACATACGTAGTAAAGCTAACTCACCAGCTCATTTGCTACCTTCTTGCTGCTAAACTTTTTTAAGCAATGAATGTCCTTTTTTTAAAAATATATCCAATTTTTTCTACAAATTTTAGCATTCACTACTGCGAGATGTCCACAAATATATACCACTACAGTACAATAGGTGATCCAGGGTTGCTATGGTAGTAGAATTACAGTTCTCTTTATTAAAATGCCAGTGTGCCATTAACAAGGCAGTTGTTTTGAGGCTAATTTATGGCTGAATGTGTCTTTTTTTTCTACACATGCAATTAGAAATGGCTCCGAATGTGAGTTAAGTGACTACTAGCATTTTAATGTCTGGGCCAGACTTTTTTAAAGCTCCCAGGCTTCCCCTGAAGTTGTAAAGTTGAATTTTATTACAAACAACTGTGGTAGTAAACATGCATTTGTAAAAAAAACAAACAAAAAAACGAAAGATATGCTCAAAAGTTGTGTTAATGAATGCTTAAATTCGTACAAATTGTGTAATTTTAGCAACAATGCTAACACTAACAACACAAGAGAGGTGCCCTGGCTGGTCCAAAGTTACTATCGACCATTTTTGTTTTAATAATAGACGGTATGGGGTTGATATGACAAAGACAGTGATGTTACTGTGCATATCAACATGATTTTGAGTAGGGATGTCCGATATCGGACCGCCGATATTATCGGCCGATAAATACTTTAAAAAGTAATATCGGAAATTATCAGTATTGGTTTCAAGATTATCGGTTTCCAAAAGTAAAATTTGTGACTATCTAAAACGCCGCTGTGTACACGGACGCAGGAAGATGTACAGAGTGCCAGCGCTACCTTTGCGTACTGGCCCAGTCACATAATATCTACGGCTTGACACACGCACTCGCAAATGCAAGCATACTTGATCAACAGCCATACAGGTCACACTGAGGGTGGCCGTGTAAACAACTTTAACACTGTTACAAATATGCCCCACACTGTGAACCCACACCAAACAAGAATGACAAACACATTTCGGGAGAACATCCGCACCGTAACACAACATAAACACAACAGAACAAACACCCAGAACCCCTTGCAGATGCTTGTTTTCATTCAGAAAAATCTACCTCTCACACGTGATAAGGAGAAAAATAATTAGCCCACTCTTTGAGCTTCATCTGTTGCACAAATAGACTAATAGTTTGGACTGAGTGAAGCTGTTTTATTTATGTTTTGTGCCTTTTTCCCCATGCACTTTAAAGGATGGCTGTGTTTTCTACTAGTCTAGACTGAAGCAGTTTATTAATGTTCATGCACTTTAAAGGATGGCTGTGTTATCAAGGGGTCACCAACGCGGTGCCCGCGGGCACCAAGTCGCCCGTAAGGACCAGATGAGTCGCCCGCGGGCCTGTTCTAAAAAAAAAAAAAAATTAAAAAATTAAAAATTTTTTTTTTTTTTTTTTAAATTAAATCTACATAGAAAAAACACAAGATACACTTTCCATCAGTGCATAAACACAAACAACCTCCCCCATGCACACTCATCCACACCCACTCACACAAAAGGGGTTATTTCTTTCTGCTACCAATATTCTGGTTCCCACAACATAGACAACACATCTGCAAGTGACACAGTCCCTGAAGCACACATGATTGTATAGGCTGCTGGTCCACTAAAATTTTCATTAATTACTATTTTTTATGTAATTATTTTTATATTGTTTTACTTTCTTTTTTATCCAAGAAAATGTTTTTTATTTATTTATCTTATTTTATTTTATTTTTTAAAAAAGGGCCTTATCTTCAACAGACCAGGGGCCGTACTTATCAAGCTTCTTAGAATTACTCCTAAGAAGTCTGCTAAGAGTTGACTTAAGAGTAAATAAATTATTCGCTGAAAGCTGCACTTAAAAGTTAGTTATCAAGCGTCTTACTCACACTTTCAGCGAAGTGTAGGACTGAATCTTAAGTGTCACACTCAGAGCTGAATTACGACATTACTATGTGCCGTAAACGGAATTTTAGGTGACGTCATTTCTGTGTCCATAGAAATGACCAATCACGGAAGGGAATCCGTTGTCTAAGAATAAAGAAATATCTTGGAAATATTTAAGTGGACAATGGGAGTGTATATTTTGACAATAAACTACAAAATAATACAAAACAAACTAGTCCCCGCCGGCATTCACGCTACCGCTCCCTCTCTTCTATCGCCCACACACTCACTGACGTCACTCACCTCACGGCCACACACATACGCTACTGTCATAACATTTTCTTTCCAGTTCATTAATTAGGCAACTAATTTGAAACTGGTGTGGGTGGCTCTATATATACTAGCCCACTGCAGACACATGCAGAAATCAACAAGGAATCGAAAAGTATTAAATCTGTGACAAAAATAATATCCGCTCTGTCTAAACGATACCGTTTGATCAGCTGCTCGTCATCAAAAAAAACCAAAACATTGTTCCGTTCCCTGAACGTTCGCGCACGTCTCTCTCGCCTCAGTGCCATCCCCTGCTGGCAACTCCTAACCACTTAAAGGCCTACTGAAACCCACTACTACCGACCACGCAGTCTGATAGTTTATATATCAATGATGAAATCTTAACATTATAACACATGCCAATACGGCCGGGTTAACTTATAAAGTGACATTTTAAATTTGCCGCTAAACTTCCGGTTCGAAACGCCTCTGAGGATGACGTATGCGCGTGACGTAGACCGGGGAACACGGGTATGCCTTCCACATTGAAGCCAATACAAAAAAGCTCTGTTTTCATTTCATAATTCCACAGTATTCTGGACATCTGTGTTCGTGAATCTGTTGCAATCATGTTCATTGCATTATGGAGAAGGAAGCTGAGCAACCAAAGAAGAAAGTTGTCGGTGCGAAATGGACGTATTTTTCGAACGTAGTCAGCAACAACAGTACACAGCCGGCGCTTCTTTGTTTACATTCCCGAAAGATGCAGTCAAGATGGAAGAACTCGGATAACAGAGACTCTAACCAGGAGGACTTTTGACTTCGATACACAGACGCCTGTAGAGAACTGGGACAACACAGACTCTTACCAGGATTACTTTGATTTGGATGACAAAGACGCAGACGTGCTACTGTGAGTATGCAGCTTTGGCTTCTAAACATTTGATCGCTTGACCGTATGTGTGCAACTTTTTTTTGCGTATGTACGTAACTTTTTTAAAATATATAAGCTTTATGAACCTTGGGTTAGGTGAACGGTCTTTTGGGCTGAGTGATTGTGTGTGTTGATCAGGTGTTTGAATTGTATTGGCGTGTTCTATGGAGCTAGGAGCTAGCATAGGAGCTAGGAGCTAGCATAACAAACACGCAGGTGTTTTTATGCAGGATTAATTTGTGGCATATTAAATATAAGCCTGGTTGTGTTGTGGCTAATAGAGTAAATATATGTCTTGTGTTTATTTACTGTTTTAGTCATTCCCAGCTGAATACCATGTACCGTGAGTATGCAGCCTTGGCTGCTAAACATTTGATAGCTTGACCGTATGTGCGCGTCACGTACGTAACTTTTTAAAAATATATAAGCTTTATGAAACTTGGGTTAGGTGAACGGTCTTTTGGGCTGAGTGATTGTGTGTGGTGATCAGGTGTTTGAATTGTATTGGCGTGTTCTATGGAGCTAGGAGCTAGCATAGGAGCTAGCATAAAAAACACGCAGGTGTTTTTATGCAGGATTAATTTGTGGCATATTAAATATAAGCCTGGTTGTGTTGTGGCTAATAGAGTATATATATGTCTTGTGTTTATTTACTGTTGTAGTCATTCCCAGCTGAATATCAGGTCACCCCCGGCTCTCACAGCGTCTTCCCTATCTGAATAGCTTCAACTCCCCACTAGTCCTTCACTTGCACTTTACTCATCCACAAATCTTTCATCCTCGCTCAAATTAATGGGGAAATTGTCGCTTTCTCGGTCCGAATCTCTCTCACTTCATGCGGCCATCATTGTAAACAATAGGGAACTTTGCGTATATGTTCAACTGACTACGTCACGCTACTTCCGGTAGGGGCAAGCCTTTTTTTTATCAGATACCAAAAGTTGCAATCTTTATCGTCGTTGTTCTATACTAAATCCTTTCAGCAAAAATATGGCAATATCGCGAAATGATCAAGTATGACACATAGAATAGATCTGCTATCCCCGTTTAAATAAAAAAAAATCATTTCAGTAGGCCTTTAAGACACTTCTGAAGGTCTCTTAAATATCGTGGAGAGTAGGAGTGATTCTTAGACTTAAGAACGTTGATAAAAAGCTTTTATTCTTAAGTTTGAGAGTAGGACTAAATTTCGCAAATTCTCAGGACTTAAGTGTAAAATGGCACTCTAAGAAGCTTGATAAGTACGGCCCCAGGTTGTCAATGAAATTAGATTTGTTTAAAGGGTTTTTTAAACCAGGCCCAGTCCAGATAATGTCCAAGTCGGACTCAGCAACACACACCTTCATTCATGTACACAGAAAAAAATTAGGGAACACAACAGATTGCATATAATTTATAAACAAAATTACATTTTCAAAATAAGCATTTATGTACAGTCCAGATTATGTCCAGGTCACTCAAATTAGGGAACACAACAACAGATATCATATAATCTATAAACATAATTATACTTTCAAAATAAGCCTTTGAGGACTTCTCATCTTTTTTTTAATGTTTTTTGGCATCATTATCGTTTTCAACCATGTAACTTTCTAAAGTTAGAAAATACTGAATAAATGTTTTAAAGAAAGTAATACTAAGTGAATATCTGTTTTTGGCCTTAAAAATAAACATTTTACCGAGTACTATAATTAAATTGACTAAATCATGATTGTCAATGAACTCTCCTAAAATAACAGAAACCACATTAAGCTTCATAAACAAACCAATCCTTAAACACATTTTTTCAACTTCCACCCAAAACAAAGACACAATATGACAATACCAAAACAAATGCAGGGTGGATTCAGGCTCCTGACAACAAATTCGGCAATCATCTGACTCTGTCATATTCCATAATTTTAACATTTTCCCTGTGGGTAAGACGTTATAAATAATTTTAATTTGAAAATAACGATTTTGCACATCGATAGTGGTTTTATAGATTAGTTTTAATATGGCATCCCATGGCAACGGGCAGTCAAAAAAGTCCTCCCATTTTCCATTTGTGTTGTATAAGGCAGCCTTCAAAGATTTCTTTATTAAATAAAAATTATATATTTTTCTATTTATTTTAGTTCCTTTTTGCCAACTAGAATTTCTTATAAAAGGTTTACAAACTAATAATTTAGTAGTTCCATAATTAATTATTTGTTACCATCTTTTCCCAATTACTCCAGTTAGTTGATAAAATGAAAAGCTTGAGCAAGCATCACCATACATAGCTCTAAATTCATCGTACTTCATAATTTTACCATTCTCATTGATAATATCATTGACAAAAATGATTCCTCTTTCAAACATATTTTTCCAAAAGAAAGGCTTTCCATCTATTACAATATTAGAGTTCATCCATATTAACTGCTGCAAAATATCGTCTCTTTTTTCTGGCACATAAAATTGAAAACACCACTATGAGTGGATTGTTTCCTTTATGAACCCTGCCATGTTTCCCAGCAGACTCTCTGGGAGGGGATCACTTGTAAAAAAGGATACAATTTATTTTGATATAGTACATGTTTTTTGTCCAACAGGACATTTGTGTACCACTCAATGTTTAAATACATCTTTGGAACAATTGATGCTTTTAAAGACAGACACATAGCTTCAAGGTTGAGAAGTTTCAGGCCCCCATATTCATACTCATTGTACAAAATCTTTCTTTTAATCTTTTCTGGTTTGCCGTTACAGACAAAATCGTAGACCCTCCGCTCATAAATCTTAAAAAAGTTTTGTGATGGAGCTGGTAATGACAAAAACAAATAAATAAATTGAGGAATAATTAACGAGATGGCAATAGACATTTTACCATACAAGGTTAGGGATTTCCCTTTCCATAATTGCATAATTTTGTCCAGCTTTCTTAGTCGATTATCAGAATTTACTGAGCCTAGATCTTCCAGATTTTCTGGGACAACAACACCAAGTATGTTAACTGGTCCATCTGTCCACAAAACAGGCACTTTGCATTCCATTCGAAAGGACGTTCCCTTTAGATTTCCGATCCTTAACATTTTACATTTATCATAATTAAGCTTAAGGCCAGATTGCTGTGAAAATATGTCCAAAAGATTAAGAAGGTTCCGCAAAAAATGAGGAAAAATCTTATCTTTGTGAATCAGCCTTTTCTGACATGAACTTCATCAAGAACAAACACAGAACACGCCTCACTGATGCACATCTGCAAGACTCACTCAGAGTTGCAGTGTCAAGTTACACACCAGAGTACAACACACTAGTTAACAGCATGCAATGCCAGGCTTCCCACTAACTGACAAAGAAACAGATAACAGATTTGGTGTCCAGTTCAAAGTGTGACATGATTTAAAAATTTGAGAGTTTACTTTTGTATTTTACATGAGTTACTATTTGTACAAACATGGTGCAAAGTAATTCATGATTTTTTTTTTAAATGTTAGTGGCTCGCTAGTTAAAATGGGATATTGTGATTTCACAAGACTGTCTTAGAAGTGATCATTTGAAAATGTTCAATTTGAAAAATGTGCACTTAGAGAAAATATAAAAATAAAGTGTTGCATATTGATATTTATCTGTTTCTATATATATTTATTGTGAGAAATCATTAAGATGATCAGTGTTTCCACAAAGATAAATATCATTAATTATTAATAATAACAGAGTTAAAGGTAAATTGAGCAAATTAGCTACTTCTGGCAATTTATTTAAGTGTGTATCTAACTGGTAGCCCTTCGCATTAAAGAGTACCCAAGAAGTAGCCCTTGGTTTCAAAAAGGTTGGTGACCCCTGGTCTAGACTGAAGCAGTTTTTTTATTTTTGTGCCTTTCTTGTTTTTATTTGCACATTTTTGTTACTCATACGAATACGTTAAGAACAGGGCAGATTGAGCCCAGATTATAGTATACTTTGGACTGAAGCTGTGTGTCTTCATTTTTTTTGTAGCTGTTTTGAGGCATGTTTTTAAAAAAAAAAAAAAAAAAGCACTTTGTGATAGTCAAAGTACAGTGTTTCCCATAGTTGTAGTGGGTGTCAGGATTATTTCAGGGAGAGCATGTCCCAAATTCCAAGCTGCTGTTTTGAGGCATGTTAAAAAAAATTGTGACTTTAATAATACATTTGGCAGTGCCATGTTGGCATTTTTTTCATAACTTGAGTTGATTTATTTTGGAAAACCTTGTTACATTGTTTAATGCATCCAGCGGGGCATCACAACAAAATTAGGCATAATAATGTGTTAATTCCACGACTGTATATATCGGTATCCCAACTCATATGGAAACAGGGTTTGTACTTTCATAGCTGTATGTAGAAATGGCACCGCTGAAGTGGCAGCTGGTTGCAATCAGCTCTGTGCACTTTTTAATGTCTTTTGTGTCCTTGGTGTTCTTTAATGTTTCATTCTTGTTTTCAGGTGTTTTTAACCTTATTTTGTGTGAATGTTTAGTATCTGCACTGCCTTGTTGGTTAAATAAACTCTTATCCGTCTAGGAACATTTGCCTACACTTGCTTTTAGATGCCAATACTGGAATACCAGGAGCCATTTTAAAACAAGCTGAGCAACTGTATTACATTTTTTTTTAGCTCCTAGGCTCCCCCTGTAGTTGTAAATATGAATGTTCTTTTTTGGCCATTGTGATTAATACAAATACACAGCACTGACTTTTGTTTTAAAAAACAGGATCAGAAGCTGCTGAAGCCAAGCCAACTGATATAAGTCTTAAAGTGTGTACATACTAGCAATTATGGTGCGACCACAGCGTCAGGTGTACTTGCTGGTTCATCAATATTATTGAAGTAGATGATATAGTTGCCATGGCAATGACAGTTATCATTCTCCATATTACCAACCGGTGTGCCAGCAACAGGATTTTTAACTCAAAATAAATACTTATTCTGACTTTAATATTGAAAACATTTCAGTGGTGCCATTAAACTGCAGCGTTGGAATTTGAGTTGAGGTTATTTACATTTGTAAGTACGTGTAAGTGTGAGGATTGCCATTTAAGATGCATGTTTTGAATACCATTCATTTGTTTTAAGTAATGACTAAATATTTGCATGTTGAAGTCATCACAGAGAGATGTGAGAATAAAACCAGCATAACTACATCACTGTCAAGAGCACATGTAGAAATCCAGTGGTATGCAAAAGACAAAAAAAAAAAAAAAAAAAGGAGTTCAAAAGGAGCATGGGTTTAGTTCCAACAAAGAGAAAAAGAACATCTCCCTTGTAAACTGGAGTGATAGCAGCCTGCTGTTTACCCACAGTGATAAGTGCTTGTTGAGATATTCTCATATTTGAATATACACACACTGGCTCCATATTTCTTCTGTACAAATAGTTGACAAGAGTTGCATTTTAACAAAGCTGCACACTTAGTCCAACCTAGGGTGCAATAATAAGCACATCACTACAATAAAGTCTACTTATAGGAATATTCTGTCACCTGTGGACAGACGAGTCCAAGAAAGTTAGAAGTGTTCCACTTGTTGCTTGAGCAGAAATATTTGACAAGCAGCGGCTGCAGGACTTCAACCAAAACCTTCTCACCACCCGATGCAAAATCAGGACTACTACATTTCACATGGGAAACAACAAGAAGACGACTCACCTGCTGTCAGATGCCAGCAGCTTCACAAAGTTGTCACCACTCGGCGCGGACACGTCAAGTCCCGCCGCGTTGTCACGACACGCTCACATGCGGGGGGAAAAGTGACCACTGAAGTGAAAACGCAGAAAGATTGCGTTTAAAACCGGCAGCTGGGGATCCCAGCTTCAAACTAGGAGGACGTACTGGCTGGAACCTTGTTAAGTGTAATATAATAAGATGCGCCACATCCGGTTTGTCCTATCAAAATAAAGTTCTGTCATCGCGATTTTGAGCCTGGTCGCCAGCAGAAATTCTGAGGCCAACTAAAAAATAAAAAATAAATTAAATAGCGCCTGGGCAGCACGGTGGGACGGGGGTTAATGCGTGTGCCTCACAATACAGAGGTCCTGGGTTTGGGGTCTTTCTGTGTAGAGTTTGCATGTTCTCCACGGGTACTACGGCTTCCTCCCACCTCCAAAACATGCACCTGGGGATAGGCTGATTGGCAACACCAAATTGGCCTTAGTGTGTGAGTGTATGCGTTGAGACAAAACAATGCCCAAAACCTTTGTTTTTATTTTTTTACTCTGTAAACCAAAATCAAAACGTCTCTCTTCATCTAAAACCGACCGAATGCAGCTGGGATAGGCTCCAGCACCCTCCGCTACCCCGAAAGGGACAAGCTGTAGAAAATGGATGGATGGATTACGGACTCGCCAATCGTAGGCAAGATAAGGCGGGTCATCAAAACTAGAAAGCAAAATCATAAGTCACGCACTCATGTCACATGACAACGAAGAAGTCAGAAACAGAGGGACGCTTCAAGCTGACTCAAAAGAAACCCCCAACATACTTTAAAAAGGCAGAGAAATGTTGTCCTGCAGATTAGATTTTTCCTTTAGTGATGAAGTTGACGTGCAGAAAGCCCACAATAATGCCTGTCCTTGGCCATATGGCAGACAAATGTATGCGTTGAGAGAAAACAGTGCCCAAAACCTTTGTTTTTATTTATTTACTCTGTAAACCAAAATCAAAACTTCTCTCTTCATATAAAACCGACCGAATGCAGCTGGGATAGGCTCCAGCGCCCCCGAAAGGGACAAGCGGTAGAACATAAATGGATTGATTACGGACTCGCCAATCATAGGCAAGATAAGGCGGGTCATAAAAACTAGTGAGCAAAATCATATGTCACTCACTCACGTCACATGACAACAAAGAAGTCAGAGACAGAGGGACGCTTCAAGCTGACTAAAAAAAAAAAAAAAACATACTTTAAAATGGCAGAGAAATTCTCTCCCCCAGATTAGATTTTTCCTTTAGTGATGAAGTTGACGTGCAGAAAGCCCACAATAATGCCTGTCCTCGGCCATATGGCAGACAAATGTATGCGTTGAGAGAAAACAGTGCCCAAAACCTTTGTTTTTATTTATTTACTCTGTAAACCAAAATCAAAACTTCTCTCTTCATATAAAACCGACCGAATGCAGCTGGGATAGGCTCCAGCGCCCCCGAAAGGGACAAGCGGTAGAACATAAATGGATGGATTACGGACTCGCCAATCATAGGCAAGATAAGGCGGGCCATCAAAACTAGTGAGCAAAATCATAAGTCACTCACTCATGTCACATGACAACAAAGAAGTCAGAGACAGAGGGACGCTTCAAGCTGACTCAAAAAAAAAACCCCAACATACTTTAAAATGGCAGAGAAATGTTCTCCTGCAGATTAGATTTTTCCTTTAGTGATGAAGATGACATGCAGAAAGCCCACAATAATGCCTGTCCTTGGCCATATGGCAGACAAATGTATGCGTTGAGAGAAAACAGTGCCCAAAACCTTTGTTTTTATTTATTTGCTCTGTAAACCAAAATCAAAACTTCTCTCTTCATCTAAACTGACCGAATGCAGCTGGGATAGGCTCCAGCGCCCCCGCGACCCCGAAAGGGACAAGCGGTAGAAAATGGATGGATGGATTACGGACTCGCCAATCATAGGCAAGATAAGGCGGGTCATCAAACTAGTGAGCAAAATCATAAGTCACTCACTAATGTCACATGACAACGAAGAAGTCAGAGACAGAGGGACGCTTCAAGCTGACTAAAAAAAAAAAAACTTTAAAATGGCAGAGAAATTCTCTCCCCCAGATTAGATTTTTCCTTTAGTGATGAAGATGACGTGCAGAAAGCCCACAATAATGCATATCCTTGGCCATATGGCAGACAAATGTATGCGTTGAGAGAAAACAATGCCCAAAACCTTTGTTTTTATTTATTAACTCTGTGAACTAAACTCAAATCTTCTCTCTTCATTTAAAACCGACCGAATGCAGCTGGGATAGGCTCCATCGCCCCCCGCAACCCCGAAAGGGACAAGCGGTAGAACATAGATGGATTGATTACGGAATCGCCAATCAGAGGCAAGATAAGGCGGGTCATCAAAACTAGTGAGCAAAATCATAAGTCACGCACTCATGTCACATGACAACGAGGAGGTCAGAGACAGAGGGACGCTTCAAGCTGACTCAAAAGAAACCCCCAACATACTTTAAAATGGCAGAGAAATTCTCTCCCGCAGATTAGATTTTTCCTTTAGTGATGAAGTTGACGTGCAGAAAGCCCACAATAATGCCTGTCCTCGGCCATATGGCAGACAAATGTATGCGTTGTGAGAAAACAGTGCCCAAAACCTTTGTTTTTATTTATTTACTCTGTAAACCAAAATCAAAACTTCTCTCTTCATCTAAAACCGACCAAATGCAGCTGGGATAGGCTCCAGCGCCCCCTACAACCCCGAAAGGGACAAGCTGTAGAAAATGGATGGATGGATTACGGACTCGCCAATCATAGGCAAGATAAGGCGGGTCATCAAACTAGTGAGCAAAATCATAAGTCACTCACTCATGTCACATGACAACGAAGAAGTCAGAGACAGAGGGACGCTTCAAGCTGACTCAAAAAAAAAAAAACCCAACATACTTTAAAATGGCAGAGAAATGCTCTCGCGCAGATTAGATTTTTCCTTTAGTGATGAAGACGACGTGCAGAAAGCCCACAGTAATGCCTGTCCTCGGCCATATGGCAGACAAATGTATGCGTTGAGAGAAAACAATGCCCAAAACCTTTGTTTTTATTTATTTACTCTGTAAACCAAAATCAAAACGTCTCTCTTCATCTAAAACCGACCAAATGCAACTGAGATAGGCTCAAGCACCCCCTGTGATCCCGAAAGGGACAAGCGGTAGAAAATGGATGGATGGAAAAAAAACACGCCTATGGACGGACATGGTTGTGATGGACCAGCATGGTTGTCATGTGCACATGTTTTATTTGCTTAAAATTGAATTCATAATGTAAGACAAGTTTGTCCAAATGAAAAAAATAAAAGATAAATAGCTTTACATGATGTCACATCTGGCTCATTAAATAAGCGTGACGGTCAAGCCAGTGTCTGTCCTTAATGGGTACGAGGCGCCATTTAGCCTTTCTCGAAGAAAAATGCCCTATGCTTGCGTTTTATCCTTGTTTCGTCAGAGTTCCTCGAGAGTTAATCAAGAAGGGCGGAAAAGTGCAAGGTTTTACAAAACGACAAGGGGAAAGGTGGCACGCACTTCAGTCCAAGAGAGCAGAGTCGGATAAGGCACGAGTTTGCAGTGATCGCTTTGTTAAAGGTTTGTCAAGTATTATCTTTATATTATTTGTATTTCTCAAAACAAATTTTTGCTACGAGTGTTCTGTAAAGCACCAACTCGGCCAGCCTATATAAAAGAAAGCGAAAGTAAGCAAAGCCTACAGGAGTGAAGTTTCTACCAAAGGCAGCAATCATAAATGACGCTTTCAGCGCACACATAATGTTGACATCTACGTTTATATTTTGATAAAGACGGGGAAAAACACGCATACCCGTAAATGGCGCGTGCAACAACAAACATGGCTGTAGACGCAAAGTTAAATCATGAAATGCAACCATACGCGAGCAAAAACGATGCATGTTTATTCGGTAGAGTCTTGATAGCAATTTCCTTGACCCAGCCACACACAAAGAAATTGTAGAGCTCCACGCTTTTCCAAGTTTTTATCTGTTTTGTCGTGTAGAATGGCGTCTGGAGCACAAGACGTGTGTGTGTGTATGTGTGTATATATATATATATATATATATATATATATATATATATATATATATATATATATATATATATATATATATATATATATATATATATATATATATATACATATATATTAAGATTAAGATTAAAGTACCAATGATTGTCACACACACACTAGATGTGGTGAAATTTGTCCTCTGCATTTGTCCCATCCCCTTGGGGAGCAGTGGGCAGCAGCGGCGCCGCGCCCGGGAATCATTTTGGTGATTTAACCCCCAACTCCAACCCTTTGTTTTATAGTCTTTGGTATGACTCGGCTATATATATATATATATATATATATATATATATATATATATATATATATATATATATATATATATATATATATATATATATATATATATATATATATATATATATATATATCCATCCATTTTCTACTGCTTATCCCTTTTGGGATCGCGGGGGGTGCTCTGGAGCCTATCTCAGCTACAATCGGGCGGAAGGCGGGGTACACCCTGGACAAGTCACTACCTCATCGCAGGGCCAACACAGATAGACAGACAACATTCACACACTAGGGCCAATTTAATGTTGCCAATCAACCTATCCCCAGGTGCATGTCTTTGGAGGTGGGAGGAAGCCGGAGTATCCGGAGGTAGCCCACGCAGTCACGGGGAGAACATGCAAACTCCACACAGAAAGATCCTGAGCACAGGATCGAACCCAGGACCCTCGTATTGTGAGGCAGACTTACTAACCCCTCTCCACCGTGCTGCCTTATGTTATATATATATATATATATATATATATATATATATATATATATATATATATATATATATATATATATATATATATATATACGTATATATATATATATATATATAATACACATATATACATATATGTATGTATGTGTATATATACACACATGTATACATATGTACATATACGCATGTATATACACATACCAGTGGAGGCTCCTCCATAGAGGTGGAGGAGGCCTGGCCTCCCCAATAATTTGAGAGAAGAGAGAGATTTAAAAAAAACAATAAATATATTTATTTTATTTATTTATTTTAACAAAAAACATATTTTTTATTTTTTATATTCATATTATTTTAGTTTTGTTCATAAATCTAAATGTTCCCATGGCTAAAACCCAATATTGCAATTGTAAAGCAACAGGCCAGATTTCCCTATCAGTTTGTATTAAGGGAGGCCAGGCCTCCCCTAGGAAATTAGCTTCTCATAGAAGTCAATGTAATGCATGCTTTTTCATGCCAATATGTGATTGGCCAGATCACTGAAAATGGGTGGGCAACGGAGGCCTGGCCTCACCATGCATTGTGTCCAGGGCTGAAAGATTGACATTTTGTTCGTCCAATCACATGCTACTGGTTCATTTGGAATCAATCCTTTCCTTTCCTAATCAACACAGAAGCCATTTTGAGAATTCGCCAGCCACTTCAGTCAAACAAACACTCGCCATAGTGGCTACGAGTGTCCTATCAACTTGTGCTTTTCAGGAAATTTAGAGAACACCCCTGGCTATCATCCGTGAAGTTTATAGCTCATATAGCCAAATACTTTTGCTTAAAACGACCTCGGAAATCGGCGAGATTCTGGCGCAATTTGAGATCTTGGGCTGGAGATAGATATGCGTTAACGTTAAACCCTTCACTCTAGGCATTTCTCCTTGAGTTGACAACATCTCTGAGACAGATTTCGAAAGCAAAAGCTGCTGCTGCTAATCGCTCATTGACATTTATCTCTGTAGTTTGGACATTTTTACAGTTGAAGTTTAGCTCATTGTTTTCCATCCAGTTAGCTGTGTGTGTTCGAGCAAGCCTAGATTAGCCAGGCAAAATGGATGTGAGAGAGGAAAATGTACATGGAACAGGTGCTTGTGGTGGTGGCTTGGGTCCGAATCCAGTGGAAGAGGAGGATGGAGTTCAACCGATGTGAGTATGTTGATTATTATATAAGACTAATTTAGTTTATTCATAGACATCACTGTGTTTGTGTAACATTTAGGGGTGTTTGAATAATATTATTGATGCTGTGTTGTCAGAATGCTACGAGCTAACATCTCCCTGTTAGGGATAACATTGCTGCTGCTAATGTGGCTAGCTCATATGCCATTGTTGAAATGCAATATATTATGTCTCTAGTATTTTACTTTGAGCATATATATAGGCATATATATATTGTTGTTTAGTTAAATGACATACATGTTTATGGGTGTTTGCTTGTGGTTTACACTCCAAATAGTATGCCTTTGGCCAGCACAAAGACAGATAAGAGAACAGGGAACATTCCATCGCGAGTGAAGTGAGCAAGCGGAAAAAAATGGCCTCCTCAATTCTGGAAGTCACCAGCCTCCACTGACACATACATATATACATGTACACATATGCACAAACATAAATGCACATATACACACACACACACAAATTATATATATATATATATATATATATATATATATATATATATATATATATATATATATATATATATATATATATATATATACACACACACATACATGTATACACATTCACACACACATACACATTTATACACACACATATATATATATATATGCACACACACACACACACACACACACACACACACACACACATAACATATATATACACATTATATATATATATATATACATCAATGGTATTTATTTTATTTTTTTTGTTCGTTTTGTTTTTTGTCATAAAGAAATACAATCATGTGTGCTTACGGACTGTATCCCTGCAGACTGTATTGATCAATATTGATATATAATGTAGGAACCAGAAATATTAATAACTGAAAGAAACAACCCTTTTGTGCGAATGAGTGTGAATGAGTGTAAATGGGGGAGGGAGGTTTTTTGGGTTGGTGCACTAATTGTAAGTGTATCTTGTGTTTTTTATGTTGATTTAATTACAAAAATTAAAATAAAATAAACTTTTTTTAATTTTTATTTTTATTTCTTTTGCAGCCCGGTACCAATCGATCCACAGACCGGTACCAGGCCACGGCCCAAGAGGTTGGGGACCACTGGTGTAAATCACGTCGCCACTGGACTCTAGAGCCTTCTCTGGAGTGATGAATCACGCTTTTTCATCTGGCAATCTGATGGACGAGTCTGGGTTTGGAGGTTGCCAGGAAAACGGTACATTTCGGAGTGCATTGTGCCAAGTGTGAAATTTGGTGGAGGAGGAATTATGGTGTGGGGTTGTTTTTCAGGAGCTGGGCTTGGCCCTTTAGTTCCAGTGAAAGGAACTTTGAATGTTCCAGGATACCAAAACATTTTGGACAATGCCATGCTCCCAACCTTGTGGGAACAGTTTGGAGCGGGCCCCTTCCTCTTCCAACATGACTGTGCACCAGTACACAAAGCAAGGTCCATAAAGACATGGATGACAGAGTCTGGTGTGGATGAACTTGCCTGGTCTGCACAGAGTCCTGACCTGAACCCGATAGAACACCTTTGGGATGAATTAGAACGGAGACTGAGAGCCAGGCCTTCTCGACCAACATCAGTGTGTGACCTCACCAATGCGCTTTTGGAAGAATGGTCGAAAATTCCTATAAACACACTGCGCAACCTTGTGGACAGCCTTCCCAGAAGAGTTGAAGCTGTAATAGCTGCAAAAGGTGGACCGACATCATATTGAACACCCATGGGTTAGGAATGGGATGGCACTTCAAGTTTACATGTGAGTCAAGGCAGGTGGCCAAATACTTTTGGCAATATAGTGTATATATACAAGCGAGAAAATAGCAAGCAGAAATGCACAATGAAAGCGGGACATTACAGAAGTCTCAGGTATAAAGCCATGACAAATCGTTACAAGGACAAGAAAAGACAATTTTATCTATCTTCAATCGCCGTGAGACAACATCATTAGAGCGAAAGTTGCGGGCGCTTTTCGGTTTGTAGAGAGGAGGAGCTTCACGCCCATGTTTACATTACAGTTGAGTGCATTGATAGCATAAAATGCAGTGTTACTCAAACTGCTTCATTCAGATATAATAAAAGCTCAACAGGAAAAAGATGGTATAGAGGAATTGGAGACTATTGTCCAAAATATGTCAAGTCTCTTCTCATACCAATCACACACGTTTGGCTTCACAATAGTAGCGCTATGCTTCACATCCAGTTTAACTAACAAAAAAACGAAAAATCGTCTTACAATACGATCATGCTTTGTCAAAGATATTTTGCAATGTTATTCTGTGATAGTTCTACCTAAATAAATATTTTCTGGCAGACTGAAATCACCTGAGATCGGTAGGTTGTGAGTTCAAACCCCGGCCGAGTCATACCAAAGACTATAAAAATGGGACCCATTACCTCCCTGCTTGGCACTCAGCATCAAGGGTTGGAATTGGGGGTTAAATCACCAAAAAAGATTCCCGGGCGCGGCCACCGCTGCTGCCCACTGCTCCCCTCACCTCCCGGGGGGGTGATCAAGGGTGATTGGTCAAATGCAGAGAATAATTTTGCCACACCAGTGTGTGTGTGACAATCATTAGTACTTTAATTTAAAAATGTATTGTAACAACGGCGGCAATATGAAAGAGGCCAACTGTCTTTGAACAAGTAAGCCTTTTATTTATGTTCACAAATAGCACTGTCGGACTAAATAAGCAAAAGTGCGACATACACACACGACGGCTCCTCGCACACTTTCTCATCTTCTTCTTCGCTCCCACTGAGAGGAGGTATAATACTGCCACTGCCCTCTGCAGCCCACATCGGGTAATTACAATTCACAATACAATATTCCCATCGCTAAAGTATGTTCGTTGATAATCTGTTCTTATTGATAGTCCACAACTACAGAATGTTTAGCAGGCTGCATATTACATTTGATTAGTAAATAGAGAAGGTTAAACCACTGTCATGCAGAGATAAACATATAATTTACAGAATATTAAAAGCAATTATTCAGGTAGAAATATGAAAGATTAAATAAGCAAACATCTTTGACAATCAAACCATGATCGTAACAATCCACATGTTGTGTTAATAATGCGGGAAACTGGTATCTAAACAGTGTTGCACCCCATCTTAATGCAAGTGTGACTATAGCAGTAATACAAATTGCGTATTCCTACTTAATACAAAATCTGGCAAGACACCAACACACTGAAGGTTTTTAATTTATTCTCTTTAAAAGCGTGTTTGTCCTTTTTGTGTTCAGCTGTTTAAAAACATTTCAATAAAGCAAACTAATTGTCCATTCATGGTATTAAAACTTGAAAATGATTTGTCTAGGGTACACTTATTAATGATTAAAAATGATAATTATCTGTGATTAATCCTGACTAATTTTGAGTTATTCATAAACAAAGTGCAAATATCGCAATATATATATATATATATATATATATATATATATATATATATATATATATATATATATATATATACACATACATATATATATATATATATATATATATATATATATATATATATATATATATATATATATATATATATATATATATATATATATATATATATATACATTAGGGCAGGGGTGGGCAATTAATTTTTACCGGGGGCCGCATGAGCAACCCGAGCACTGCTGGAGGGCCACATCGACAATATTTCAATGAAATTTTGCTCAATATTATTTTTGATATACACCGTAAGATAAATAATAATAATAATAATAATAATAATTAATAATAATAGTAATACTTCAACATAGTGTGTGTAACAGCATTCCATGACTAATATAAATAAATTAACATTAATAATAAATGACAGTAAAATAAGCACACGTATGACTGAGGAGTCATAGTGTAACTTTGTGTGGTGTTTGAGTTGTCCGACTTTTTGTGTGGCCATAAACGCACCAGTGGCTTAGTGCTATGCGTGTTGGTGACAGATGACAAGTTGGTTTTGGCCTGGTTTGTACGGCAGAAAATGACTAGTTTTTCGAGATAGTAGTGTTTTACTCATGTTTTTAGTGTGGTTATGTCCGAATATAAACAGTTTTGCTCAATAAAGTGATCGATATCATTCCTGTCCTCGAAGCATCTCGATAGACGTTACAATAATTGAACGGTGTTCAATTGAACGGTGTTGACGAACACCGTTAGGGCCGCTTGTCGTCGCTGTCACTCAAAGTTGCATTGCAAAATTACACACAATAAATGTGTTTATTTTGCTTAGAATTCAGATGGGATTTGATTTGGTGCGCGGCATATATTTGCTGTGCGCAGCGGACGCTTGAGCAGTGCGCAATTGCGCAGGCACGCACCATAGAGGGAACGTTACTTGGCAGTTCATGTCTTGTTGGAAACACGCCATTCGTCATCAAGTTTTCTCTTTTTAGCGTCTCGGGTGTAAACCGTGCATCACTTGTCGCTGCATGTGCACCTTCACTCACAGGTTACACACGGAAACGCGCCCATAAATAATACTTTTCAAAATAAAAGTAGCACAGTTGTATTGCGCGCACGACATAAATGTTTTTTCAACTTTATTTTGTAATTTGTGATTGCAGCTGTTCACATTCACTCACAATCACGCACCCGCATACGTCCACACGGAAGTAATACAAATAACGATTTTCAAAACAAAAGCAGCACCGTTGTATTGCACACTCGACATGATACTTTTTAAAATGTATTTTGTAATTTATAATTGGCCTCACGCGGGCCGGACAGGGACGCACAAATGGCCGGATGCGGCCCGCGGGCCGCAGAATGCCCGGGTCTGCATTAGGGCTATCAGGTGATTATTTTAATCAGATTAATCACCCTCTAATTCTGTCATTAATCATGATTAATCAGTTTTTTTTTCTTGCAAAAATAAAAAATGATTGATAAAAATATCCTAATATTTGGTTTGGATACAAATACAATTTGGTACTCAGAATGTCATACGGAAACAGTTTCTAAATGTTTTACTGAACTGCAAGTCATTAATTCGCTCAAAAGTTGGTGACAGTAAGTACAGTAAGAATTAAGTGCACTTTTTTTTTCTTAAATAAAAATATTTCCTGCTTAACTTAAAGAAATGTTATTTTTTTCATTCTGTTAACAGTGGCATGTCCTTCTTAACTTTAAACAGAATGAATTTAATGTGCAGCTTTATGATAGAGCAGGTCTCCAACTTTCAGCACTATGAAAACTACTGTGACAAAAAGAGAGGTGAGATATTTGTTTCGTTAATATGACTGTCAACTTTGAAATTGGGCTTTATTTATGAAGGAGTCTCTCAGTGAGAGTATGGTCTTTCTGCTATGTTGTGTAATAGATCATTAAATAAAAGCATCACACACACACTCATAACTCATTAAAGTGGAATAAATGACACACCACATACCACTCTTCACCTAGCGAAGGGAGCAAACTGGATGTATAATATCCTCATTAAATGACCACGTGTGCTTGACCTGGGACCAACTGCACTCAGTAACGAAACAAACACTCACAAATATTGTGATTATTGCAACCATAGCAGAACACTTGTATTTTAACTTTTATACACTATAATTATCTGCTGCACTGACAAGATGCCTGCAGAGTCAAACCTGGCGTGTGACGTCACAATTTACCTTTTTTTTTTACACGGCGCACCAACCCGGAACATGAAAACAAAATAATTGGCTCCATTGGCCACTTAATAAAAATACTGGACAAAGTACAAAGTGTGTCCCTTGACAGCTCAATACGAAACGTGTACTTTTATTTCTAAATATGGGACGATTTCTTTTTTAAGGGATCCCAAGCTTCCGCCATCTTAGTCACATCCTTTGTGTCCTTGAGCAGACTTCACCCTTGCCCCTGATGGGTCGTGGTTAGGGCCTTGCATGGCAACTCCCGCCAACAGTGTGTGAATGGGTGAATGTGTAAATAGTGTCAAAGCTCTGGAGTACCTTGAAGGCACAAAAGTGCTAAAAAATTATAATCCATTTACCATTTATATACACAGTATACACATACAGTATTTACATACATATACACATACACGCACACATATATACACAGATATACATAC
This sequence comes from Entelurus aequoreus, assembly GCF_033978785.1. Classification (NCBI taxonomy): domain Eukaryota; kingdom Metazoa; phylum Chordata; class Actinopteri; order Syngnathiformes; family Syngnathidae; genus Entelurus; species Entelurus aequoreus. Next base: position 18,414,383 of record NC_084753.1, on the reverse strand, counting down.
ATATATATATTAAAAATAACTAAGGCAATATATATTTTGAAATATACAAGCTAAATAAAATTGTAAAAGTTGATTGGCTCACCGCATTGCTTTAAATATTGCGGGTTCATCACATCAAAGATGTTTTTTTGTTTTTTTCTACAGCATATTTTTGCCCTAGATTAAGCATTTCAATCATAATATGACTAACAATATCAATACGACAGTAGTATTGGCCATTTGAAGAGACAAAAGCAATCAGATCATGCTGTTCAGTTTTGTGGCCAGTGATTGACTCAGTCTCAGGCAGCATTACTATATTGGATTTAAAGTGTGTAAAGGTGACTAAAGGGTGTTATTTTTGGCAATAGAGCTCTCACAATGTTGAAAATGTATTTAAAAAGATATTTTTTTTATGCTGTAGCTTTGAAAATATTTGATTAATAATAGTTCTTACTTCATAGAATTTAATTTATCATGGTAATGTCTGAAACCAATTAACAGCGATAAACGACAAATTGCTCTACACTACAGTTCTATAGTTTTTACAGTGGGCACCTTTAAATGTGTCACTGTTTGTTTCATTGCAGCCATTTCAAGTTCATTTTATTTATCATTAATGTACACGTAGCACCCCATCTTGAAAAAAAAAACAGAAATGTACTCTTTTTTGCAAATGTATCAATAAAGAAAATATAAAATATCATAAGTATGCAGACCATTTGGTCAGTATTGAGAAGCACCCTTTTAAACGCGTACAGTCATGACTCGTCTTGGAAATGATGCAACAAGTTTTTCACACCTGGATTTGGGGATCCTCAACCGTTCTTCCTCGCATATTCTCCAATTTTGTCAGGTTGGATGGTGAATGTTGGTGGACAGCCATTTTCAGGTTTCTCCAGATATGCTTAATTGGGTTTAGGTCTGGGCTCTGGCTGGGCCAGTCAAGAATGGTCACAGAGTTGTTCCGAAGCCACTGTTATTTCAGCTGTGTGCTTAGGGTCATTATTTTGAAGGTGAACCTACAGCCCAGTCTGAGGTCCTGAACACTCTGGAAGAGGTTTTCTCTTCATCTCATCTCTTCATTTGGCCGCCTGGGAGTCCTTCATGTGTTCTTTGACAAAGACTATGCAGGCTTTCATATGTCTTGCACTGATGAGAGACTTCCGTCAGATCACTCTTGTCATTAAAGCCCCGACTGGTTGAGGTCTGCAGTGATGGTTGACTTTGTCTCTACTGCATCTCCGGTGCTGGGCCACAGTGATCTTTAGGTTCTTCTTTACCTCTCTCAGCAAGGCTTTTCTCCCCCGATTGCTCAGTTTGGCTGGACGGCCAGGTCTAGGAAGAGTTGTGGTCGTTCCAAACTTCTTCCATTTAAGGATTATGGAGGCCACGGTGCTCTTGTGAGTGCTTTTGTAATCTTGGCCAGATCTGTGCCTTGCCACAATCTTGTCTCCGAGCTCCTTGGGCAATTCCTTCGACCTCATGATTGTCATTTGCTCTGACATGCACTTGTAAGGTCTTACAGTATATAGACAGGTGTGTGCCTTTCCTAATCAAGTCCAATCAGTTTAAGTTAACACAGTTGGACTCCAATGCAGGAGCAGAAGCATCTCAAAGAGGATAAGAAGAAATGGACAGCATGTGAGTTAAACATGAGCAAAGACCATTATACCAAACTATCGTGGTGCAATTCAGTGTTGGAATTTAATGTTGCTCATTAGCCACTGTGCTGATTACGAGGTTACTCCTGTTAAAAGTAGCACTAAATATGGCTTTTTTCACAAATTGAGAGTTCCTAGATATCTTAATGTTATGACTGTGCTATGTTTCAGTCAAAATACCCCAAGGATCAAGAATTAAGACTACACTTAAAACCCCCTCCAAACAGCCCTGTTTTTTCCAGGTCAGTTTTGTCTCAGCAAATGAACCACTCATCTACTGCAGGAGCAGTCAGACCCTTCAAGGGGTGAGTGATCTGTAAGCGCTAAGAGTGATCAATCAATGTTTATTTATATAGCCCTAAATCACGAGTGTCTCAAAGGGCTGCACAAGCCACAACGACATCCTCGGTTCAGATCCCACATCAGGGCAAGGAAAAACTCAACCCAATGGGACAATGAGAAACCTTGGAGAGGACCGCAGACTGTTGCAATGGACGTCGAGTGGATCTAGCATAATATTGTGAGAGTCTAGTCCATAGTGGATCTAACACAATAGTGAGAGTCCAGTCCATAGTGGGGCCAGCAGGAGAACATCCCGAGCGCAGACAGGTCAGCAACACGGAGACGTCCCCAACCGATGCACAGGCGAGCAGTCCACCCCGGGTCCCGACTTTGGACAGCCAGCGCTTCATCCGTGGCCACCGAACCTGTGCCCCCGCCCCCTCCACGAAGGAGAGGGGGGCAGAGTAGAAAAGAAACGGCAGATCAACTGGTCTAAAAGGGGGGTCTATCTAAAGGCTAGAGTATACAAATGAGTTTTAAGATGGGACTTAAATGCTTCTACTGATGTAGCATCTCTAACTGTTACTGGGAGGCCATTCCATAGTATTGGAGCCCGAATAGAAAACGCTCTATAGCTCGCAGACTTTTTTTGGGCTCTGGGAATCAGTAATAAGTGATGAGCGCTTTGTGAACGTAGTTTAAAAGGCATAAATGTTTCACTCAGAAACAAAGGGAAATAATTAGCCCTTAAATCAGGACATTACAAACAGATTAAGTCCTAGACCCCCAATAGGAACTACAATGTCTAACACCCATGACTAAAATAAACCCACTTTGGTCAAAGATGTGGCAAAATGGTATGTGGCGATCTGTGTGTCTAACTACACCGAAGCTCTGCTTAGCTTTTGGATTTGATAAGATAATGATTCAGCAAAGTCACTTACGAGAAATGGTGGATCATCACCACTTCATTGGATAGCCTGATGTAAATTAGTTCTATTGTTGCATTACAAAAGGGTGCAAAAATCTGAACGCATGACACAATAGACCTAGGGGTTTAGGGCTGCCTGGAGCCTTTCCCAGGTGCACTCGGGCGGCAGGCAGGGTACACCCTGGAGGTGGGAGGAAGCAGAGTACCCGGAGTCACGGGGAGAACACAAACAGAAAGAGGCACGAGCACTAACCACTGCCTCACTGTGCTGCCTGCCTGTCAACATATTTGGAGATAATAATAGGAAATAGCCATATTGTCTACTCAGCAATGCCATTTTATACCTGCTTGATGCCTTGAAGGTGTGATTGAAGCAATCAAATTTTTTAGTTGTTTTTTTTTAATTGACATTTTTTTCCAGAAGATATCGATTATTAAAATAGAGATGTGCCGATCAATCGAGCAATTTTCGTGAAAAAGTAAGCCATTGCCAATTATCAGAATGCCTTTTAATACTGATTATAAACACCAATCCCCTTTGGCTGAAACTGCATTTACTTTTAGCGGCTCACGGCTAATTATGTGTCTTTATCCACAGAGTGGAGCAGCTCCTCTAAGAATAGAATAGAATAGAATAGAATAGTACAAACCCCGTTTCCATATGAGTTGGGAAATTGTGTAAAATGTAAATATAAATGGAATACAATGATTTGCAAATCCTTTTTAACCCATATTCAATTGAATGCACTACAAAGACAACATATTTGATGTTCAAACTCATAAACTTTTTTTTTTTTTGCAAATAATAATTAACTTAGAATTTCATGGCTGCAACACGTGCCAAAGTAGTTGGGAAGGGGCATGTTCACCACTGTGTTACATGGCCTTTCCTTTTAACAACACTCAGTAAATGTTTGGGAACTGAGGAGACACATTTTTTAAGCTTCTCGGGTGGAATTCTTTCCAATTTTTGCTTGATGTACATCTTAAGTTGGTCAACAGTCCGGGGGTCTCTGTTGTGGTATTTTAGGCTTCATAATGTGCCACACATTTTCAATGGGAGACAAGGTCTGGACTACAGGTAGGCCAGTCTCGTACCCGCACTCTTTTACTATGAAGCCACGTTGATGTAGCACGTGGCTTGCCATTGTCTTGCTGAAATAAGCAGGGGCGTCCATGGTAACGTTGCTTGGATGGCAACATATGTTGCCCCAAAACCTGTATGTACCTTTCAGCATTAATGGCGCCTTCACAGATGTGTAAGTTACCCATGTCTTGGGCACTAATACACCCCCATACCATCACAGATGCTGGCTTTTCAACTTTGCGCCTATAACAATCCGGATGGTTCTTTTCCTCTTTGGTCCAGAGGACACAACGTCCACAGTTTCTACAAACAATTTGAAATGGGGACTCGTCAGACCACAGAACACTTTTCCACTTTGTATCAGTCCATCTTAGATGAGCTCAGGCCCAGCGAAGCCGACAGCGTTTCTGGGTGTTTTTGATAAACGGTTTTCGCCTTGCACAGGAGAGTTTTAACTTGCACTTACAGATGTAGCGACCAACTGTAGTTACTGACAGTGGGTTTCTGAAGTGTTCCTGAGCCCATGTGGTGATATCCTTTACACACTGATGTCGCTTGTTGATGCAGTACAGCCTGAGGGATCAAAGGTCACGGGCTTAGCTGCTTACGTGCAGTGATTTCTCCAGATTCTCTGAACCCTTTGATGATATTACGGACCGTAGATGGTGAAATCCCTATATGTCTAGTTGTCTATGACAACTAGACATATAATGCATTCCATGTAATGGTTTTCTTCTTTGTGTATTGACATGGCAATAGGCTATATGATTTATGCTTAATTAGTTTTTTGCGTAACATGGGTTGGCTCATAGAATTGCACTGTGCACTGAAAGATGGTGAGGTGCGTACATGGAAGAGAATGCAGTGCGTCAGGTTGGATGCAACATGGGAGTTATGCTGAACGAAATGTGGCAGTAATTTTACTGTTGGCCTTGGCCTGCCATCTAAGTAGGCCCATGCAATATATAATATATTATTATATATAATTATTTCGATGCTGGTCCGTGCGGTCAAACTAGACATTTTAGCAGGGTAATGCCAACAATCTGTCCCGACTCCTGACGAAAATATTGCTGCGTAACTTTACAAATACATTTGGCTAATGGACATCAGTAAAATGTGGCATAATTACTTAGTAAACCATCTTGCAAGAAGCATAAACAAGAGAAACCTACAGCGTAGGACTTGTCGATTGCCATTTGAAGTTCCTTGGAGTAGGATTTGGATTCGGCTGCATATCTGGCAACCTCAGTCATGGAGAGTTAGAGTTAGAGTTAGAGTTTATTTCGAACATGCAAGCATACAACATGATGCATCACAATTTCCAGTTTCTCTTTTCAACATGTTCGAAAAGGAGTAGGAAGAAGCAGAGCTTATTTAATCCTACCCCTTTTCTTTACATAACAGTTGCTGAAACTTTTTTATTCACTTCCTGTTCTCAATTTATTCACAATAAACTCCATAGGTAATCACAATAAAAATAAATAAATAAATAATAGTAAGAATTTAATAATAATAATTGGTGAAGAAAGTCATATTTCATATGATGAGATAAGTAAGATTACTTTAAGAATGAATGAATGGATGGATGAAATAAATTGAGATTGTTTGTCATGGTTCTTCTTCTTTGTACTTTGTAAACACTTTAAGTTTGAAGAGTTTCTTGAAGTGGATCATATTAGTACATTGTTTGATTGCTTTGCTTTATCCATTCCATAATTTAATTCCACATATTGATATACTGAAGGTCTTAAGTGTTGTACGTGCGTACAAATGTTTTAAATTACATTTTTCTCTAAGATTATATTTCTCCTCTTTTGTTGAGAAGAATTGTTGTATATTCTTGGGTAGCAGGTTATAGTTTGCTTTGTGCATAATTTTAGCTGTTACTATGTCGTGGAATTTCAGTATCTTTGATTCAATAAATAAAGGATTTGTATGTTCTCTATATCCAACATTATGTATTATTCTAACTGATCTTTTTTGTAACACCGTTAATGAATGAAGTGTACTTTTGTAATTATTTCCCCATATTTCTACACAGTAGCTCAGATATGGTAACACTAGTGAGCAGTATAGAATATGAAGTGATTTTTTGTCTAGAACATGTTTTGCTTTATTCATTATTGACGTGCTTCTTGCTACTTTATGTTGTATATTTTTTACGTGAGATTTCCAGTTCAATTTATCATCAATCATTATACCTAGAAATTTGGTTTCATTTACTCTTTCAATTTCTATTCCGTCTATTTGTATTTGTGTTTGACTTTCTCTTCTACTATTACCAAATAGCATTATTTTAGTTTTACTAAGATTCAACGATAGTCTGTTTTTGTCAAACCATCTTTTTAATTTGTTAATTTCTTCTGTTATTATTTGTATTATCTCCTGTGTGTTCTCTCCTGAACAAAACGCTGTTGTATCATCCGCAAATAATACTAACTTTAAATCTTTTGTAACTTTACAAATGTCATTTATATAGAGATTGAATAATTTAGGTCCTAATATTGATCCCTGAGGTACACCACAGGATATATTTAGCGTTGTAGACATGTGTTCGCCTAGCTTCACGTATTGTTTCCTGTTCGTTAGATAACTTCTTATCCAGTTTAAGACTAACCCTCTGATGCCATATCGTTCTAGTTTTTTGATTAAAATATTGTGATTAATTGTGTCAAATGCTTTAGTTAGATCCATAAAAACTGCTGCTGCACATTTTTTACTGTCTATTGCATTGGTAATTTTTTCTGTAATTTCAATTAAAGCCATTGAAGTTGAGACATTAAGGCTCTGGATGCTGTGGGGCTGTCTTGGTTGACAAGACTCTGCAGCATCGCGTGGACATCGGGGGCGGTACCTCTGGATTGGCAGACCGGGGTGGTGGTTCCTCTCTTTAAGAAGGGGAACCGGAGGGTGTGTTCTAACTATCGTGGGATTACACTCCTCAGCCTTCCCGGTAAGGTCTATTCAGGTGTGCTGGAGAGGAGGCTACGCCGGATAGTCGAACCTCGGATTCAGGAGGAACAGTGTGGTTTTCGTCCTGGTCGTGGAACTGTGGACCAGCTCTATACTCTCGGCAGGGTCCTTGAGGGTGCATGGGAGTTTGCCCAACCAGTCTACATGTGTTTTGTGGACTTGGAGAAGGCATTCGACCGTGTCCCTCGGGAAGTCCTGTGGGGAGTGCTCAGAGAGTATGGGGTATCGGACTGTCTGATTGTGGCGGTCCGCTCCCTGTATGATCAGTGCCAGAGTTTGGTCCGCATTGCCGGCAGTAAGTCGGACACGTTTCCAGTGAGAGTTGGACTCCGCCAAGGTTGCCCTTTGTCACCGATTCTGTTCATAACTTTTATGGACAGAATTTCTAGGCGCAGTCAAGGCGTTGAGGGGATCTGGTTTGGTGGCTGCAGGATTAGGTCTCTGCTTTTTGCAGATGATGTGGTCCTGATGGCTTCATCTGGCCACGATCTTCAGCTCTCGCTGGATCGGTTCGCAGCTGAGTGTGAAGCGACTGGGATGAGAATCAGCACCTCCATGTCCGAATCCATGGTTCTCGCCCGGAAAAAGGTGGAGTGCCATCTCCGGGTTGCGGAGGAGACCCTGCCCCAAGTGGAGGAGTTCAAGTACCTCGGAGTCTTGTTCACGAGTGAGGGAAGAGTGGATCGTGAGATCAACAGGCGGATCGGTGCAGCGTCTTCAGTAATGCGGACGCTGTATTGATCCGTTGTGGTGAAGAAGGAGCTGAGCCGGAAGGCAAAGCTCTCAATTTACCGGTCGATCTACGTTCCCATCCTCACCAATGGTCATGAGCTTTGGGTTATGACCGAAAGGACAAGATCACGGGTACAAGCGGCCGGAATGAGTTTCCTCCGCCGGGTGGCGGGGCTCTCCCTTAGAGATAGGGTGAGAAGCTCTGCCATCCGGGGGGAGCTCAAAGTAAAGCCGCTGCTCCTCCACATCGAGAGGAGCCAGATGAGGTGGTTCGGGCATCTGGTCAGGATGCCACCCGAACGCCTCCCTAGGGAGGTGTTTAGGGCACGTCCGACCGGTAGGAGGCCACGGGGAGGACCCAGGACACGTTGGGAAGACTATGTCTCCCGGCTGGCCTGGGAACGCCTCGGGATTGGACTAAGTGGCTGGGGAGAGGGAAGTCTGGGCTTCCCTGCTTAAGCTGCTGCCCCGCGACCCGACCTCGGATAAGCGGAAGAAGATGGATGGATGGATGGATGGATGGATGGATGGATGGATGGATGGATGGAAGTTGAGACATATTGGTTCTCTTCGAGTATTCTATTTTTATTTATGAAACTCTCTAATCTGTTATTAAACAGTTTTTCAATGATTTTAGAAAATTGTGGAAGTAAAGAAACAGGTCTATAATTTGTAAATTGATGTTTATCTCCAGTCTTATAAATTGGTGCAACTTTAGCTATTTTCATTTTGTTTGGGAATGTACCGGTTTGAAATGATAGATTACTAATATACATTAATGGTCCTGAGATCTCTTCTATAAACTTTTTTATCGTTTCCATATCAATTCCATTACAATCAGTTGAAGTCTTAGATTTACATTTTTTCACGATTGTAACTATTTCCTCCTGTGTCACATTACTGAGGAACATGGAGTTGGGATTTCGCTCTATGGTATCATTATAGTCCTCAATTGGAACTGGGTCTGGAATCCTTTCTTCCAATTTTGGTCCAATATTTACAAAATAATTATTGAAGCTTTCAACTACTTCCTTTATGTTGTCATTGTTTTTATTTCCGTCTAAAAAGTATTGAGGGTAGTCCCTCTTTGTGCCATTTTTAATAATGCTATTGAGGATGCCCCATGTTGCTCTCATATTATTTTTGTTCCTGTCCAATAATTCACTGTAATATTCTTTTCTACATGATCGTAGTATGTCTGTTAACTTGTTTTTATACTTTTTGTACTTAATTTCTGCCTCTATAGTTCTTTGTGCTATAAATTCTCTATATAGTGTATTCTTCTTCTTACAAGCATTCTTTAATCCTTTTGTCATCCATGGTTGATTATTCTTTCTCTGTTTATTACTAAGTTGTATCCATGGACAATGTTTGTCATAAAGTATTATGAACTTGTTTAAGAAATGTTCATATGCTTCATCAACCTCTTTTTCATTGTACACATTGTCCCAATCTTGCTTTTGTAGCTCAATTTTGAAAGCAGTCATCCTCTTCTCTGTGCACAGTCTTCGAAATGTCCTTTTGTCTTCCATGTTCTTCTTGTAGTGTCCATCATATATTGTAAAAACTGGCAGATGATCACTAACGTCGGTTATAAGTAGACCACTTGTAGTGTTATTGTCAAACTCATTGGTAAAAATATTATCAATAAGCGTGGCACAGTGTGCTGTGATTCTACTTGGCTTTGGGATTTTTGGATATAAACTGATGCTGTACATTGTATCAATGAAGTCATCAATAGACTTTTGCTTGTTAGGGTTCAATAAGTCAATATTAAAGTCACCACATAAGAACATTATTCTTTGACCATTATCCATGTAAGTAGCCTCGATCCATTCTTCAAATGTTTCTATACTTGACTTAGGTGATCTATATATACAACTGATGAAAATGTTTTTGCTTTTTTCCTGACATATTTCAATGGTTATACATTCTAAGATATTATCTATAGCAAATGACATGTTTTTTACCACTTTGTAGTTCAGGTTCTTCATCACGTACACAGAGACTCCTCCTCCATTTTTGTTGGTTCTGTTGATGTAGTTTAGTTCATATCCCTCCAGATCAAAATCTATTCCTTTTTTATCATCAATCCATGTTTCTGTGACAGCAATCACTTGGAAGGGTTTGTTGATGTGTTTCAAAAAGTTCTTAATGTTGTTGTAGTTTGCATACAAGCTTCTGCTATTAAAATGAATAATTGAGAATTTGTTATCGCATGTAATGTTGCTATTATATTGATCATCTGTATAATAAAAACAATTATTACTGATGTGGGAGAAAAAATTTGTATCTGGATCTATATCATTTTCCAAATCCGGGTTTTTGTGATCTTTGTTGCAGAAATTTTTTAGTTCCATATTTTCTTGTTCAACAATCTTTGATGTTGTTTCAATAATCTCTATAAGTGTAGGTGGATGCAATCCTGAATGTAGGTCCTCTTGTTTAGTCGTCCCTTGGAACATAGTAGTGTCGATGCTGAATTTGGGTGTTTGTTTTCTGTCAGAGTCCATTATCATCGTTGTTTTGGTAGCTGTGTAAACTTTAAAAATTGTCCAGGTCCTTGATGTCATGGACAACGATTACTCTTGCTTCTGGACCTCCATTCAGCTTGATGTAGATTTTACAGTTGGTGCTCCAAGTTCCCTGGATTTTTCCCTGCTTTCTCAAGTCGCGTGCTTTCTTGGCGATTCCAGCATTGCGTTTTGTGAGATGCTCATTCATGTACACATTTGTTCCCTTCAGCTTCTTTCCCTGTCTCAGCAATGCCATTTTAGATTTTCTGTTTACGAGTTTCACGAGCACGACTGGAGTGGCGTTGTTGTTTCTTCCGTTCAGTGGGATGCATGTTTCGATGGTATTAATGTCAATTTCAATTTCCTTTGATTGCAGAAAGTTGACCACTTGCTGTTCTGCTGAGATCATATCCATTTCATCTGGTTCACCTTCATTATTCACAGCTTTCGCATAGGATCTTGGTTTAATTCGGTGCCCAGTCACGATGATATCATTCATTCGTTTGTCCTGATCCATTTCATCTATGATATTCCTCAACATGTTGTTGTCTTCTTGAAGGGTCTTCATTCGTTTGCCCATTTCAGTGGCTTCATTATTTCTTCTGTTGTTCTGAGATTGTAGATTTTCTATATTTTCCTGCAGACTTTTCACATCTTGTTGGTGTTCTGTTGTTACTTTTCTCAGATATTCTTTCAATTCTTTCATTTCTTCTTTCATTCCTTTCATTTCTTCTTTCATTTCTTTCTTTTCTTTTTTCATTTCTTTCACTTCGTCTTTCATTTCTTGCATTTCTTTCATTTCTTTTTTCATTTCTTTCATTTCTTCAAGTATTTGTAGTATCACTTCTTGATTCCCATCATGTCCTGTGTCCAACCTCAAATCTTGTTCCCTGTTTTGTTCTGTAACAGCTGACCCCGAAGGTTTCGGGATTTCAATCTTTCCTTTACCTTTTCGCATCGCGGCAGTCACTGACGTCAATGCCTCTTGCTTGTGTCTTAACGGCAGTTGCTTCTTTAGCGACTTGCGGCACTTTAACTTGTTTTTTCCAACAATTTCGTATCTTGCGCCGTTCAGAGATCAATTTGAGGTGTCAGCCTGTCAACTTATATCACTCTGCGACGTCGGGATCACTTTAAAACAGCTGTAAACTCGCCGTAGCTTTTGGTTGCTAGGCAACCGCTTTGAACTGCGGCAAGGCGCCTTTGGCTTGAGTCTAATGGCTCTCCCAACTCGCCTTCTTTCAGCGTATCAGTGCCTCTCAACTGACCAAAATCAGATTGAAGATGCCAGGGTACTCTCCTGTGGCTGTGATCGCAAATCAGTGGTCAAAATCTTCAGATTTAACAAAAAACTCCGGTAGCAAGAGCGGAGCCTTTCTCTTTTGCGTCCTTTCTCATTGACAGGAAGAGTGAGAGGGGACTACAGCATTTTGACAGTGATTGCAGTACCATTTCTGGCCACATTACTACATATTGCACCTTTAAGTTATGTTAATAAAGATTTACAAAATATTTCTATGTAAATGTTTTCATTTCACAACGTGTTGGAACATATCTGCGGCTTCTAGTCAGGCGAGGCTAAACCATTTTTTTCCTTCTAAAATATAGTGGGTGCAGCTTTTATACCGGTGCGGCTTATAGTCCAAAAAATAAGGGAGTTTGTGCTTCTATTTAGTTTTTGTGTACTACTGCCTTTTTTGATTGAATATTTTAATGTAATAAAAGATAAACTAGTTTTAATAGGTTGTTGTTGATAGTTACACTGTCAAATGCATTCGACATAAATACATTTAATATACAGTAAATATATAATTATTATATCTATGAACAAACTTTTTGCAATATGCATTTTCTAGCATCTGGATCATTCCTGGACGAACCTTCACAACTCTGCTGTGCTTCGAAGAGTGTACGTTTGGCGTGCTAAAAGTAGGTTCTGTTGTCTGGATTCTATATTGTGAAAAGTGGTACAGCTTTATAGTTGTGAGCTGTATCATGTGCCACACGTACTGTACAGTAAAACAGCACAGTAAATGACTGTCCCCGTGGTAACAGCCGATAGTACACGCAAATAACTTGCACCAATTTTGCACTCGTTATCGATTGCGCATGCAGTCCTGACAGATCACCTGCAACACGCTCACAAATAGTACGCGCAATTGTATAGTGTGCGCACACTATTTAGCGTGTTATCTGGGATCTTAAAAGATCAGACCTATTTTCTGACATCGGCAGCTAACGTACAAAATTACCTGGTTGCATAATTTCACACTTGATTGTTAAACAGGTACTCAAGAGACCCAATAATGCTCTTACAAGCAATTATAAAGGCAGTTTTTCCTAATTCTGCCACATTGCCAATCTGCAAGTTTCTGCTGATTTTCAGGCCAGAAAATATGACGTAAGGAAAATAAAAATAATTTCAGCGGTAGTGTGGACAAAATGTACCATTTAGGAGCTGCAGTGCCACTCTCTGCTGCTTCAGTTCCCCTCTCCACACTTGCTCTCTGCCACTAGTCAGCATGTGTGTCTAAATGAGCATTTTCATCCTGGTAATCTTCAACCGAACAAGCACTACTACCTCACCTACCAAGATAATCACTCCAAATTACGATGCACTCATTTTTCACCTCTCAAAATCCAATTTTGATGATTTCATTTTGTGGGTGCACAATCTATCGCTGCTTCAGAAGCTCATTTGACGTTGCAGGTTAATGGAGCCCCGTCTTTACGTGTGCACCCTCACACACACACACACACACACACACACACACACACACACACACACACACACACACACACACACACACACACACACACACACACACACACACACACACACACACACACACACACACACACACACACACACACACACACACACACACACACACACACACACACACAAGCAGCAAGGTGCAAATTGTGCTTAACATTTTGACTATGGCTTTTTCATCTTGTCATTTGCTTCACATGGGGACTGTTTGGTGTAATTTCCTTTTTTAAATTTAGATTTTAACCTTTGGCTTTGCATGATGAGCTAGTAAAAATTTTGCAATTTTTTTTCCAAGTTGTTCCGTAATTTTTCTTGATAAACAACGGCATGGGTTTTATTTTGAAAATCCATGACTTTTTTGTCTTTATCGTGCTGACTGGACATTTTATTTTATGGAAGTCATAAAGCAGATTGACAGTGAGTTGTATATCTAAGCAATATAAAATCATTGTAAAGTAATTATAGGGCAACATTTTGGTGTATTCTAAATGGAGTTCATTTGGTCCAGTTAAATCTTGGATGAGGTTGAACTGGGTTTCTGCAGGTATCAACAAATCTAATTTAATGCCATTTTAATGCAACTTAAAACAAATGTAATGCCCATGTCACTGCAGATCGTTGGTATATATAGTCTAAACCATACAATTGTCTTTAAAGACAAACTAGTAAGCATTTGACAATGATAATGTTGAATAGTCGAAAAGTTTACATTAACTGGCCAAATTAATCACTAATGTAAGCATAATATATAATAACAATGCAAGTAACCCTTTCAAACGCAATAATCATATTTTTCATTACTGTTGTAATTTTTGTATGGGCCCGATCAGGGGCAATGCAGAGCACTGCAAGGGCCCTATTGCAATTGCTGTTTTTTCTTATATGTTTGGACATCGTTTTAAGGCCCTTAAAGGCCTACTGAAACCCACTACTACCGACCACGCAGTCTGATAGTTTATATATCAATGATGAAATCTTAACATTGCAACACATGCCAATACGGCCGGGTTAGATTAGTAAAGTGCAATTCTAAATTTCCCGCGAAAAATCCTGCTGAAAACGTCTCGGTATGATGACGTTTGCGCGTGACATCACGGATTGTAGCGGACATTTTGGGACACCATTGAATTGTATTAAGTCGTCTGTTTTCATCGCAAAATTCCACAGTATTCTGGACATCTGTGTTGGTGAATCTTTTTCAATTTGTTTAATGAACAATGAAGACAGCAAAGAAGAAAGCTGTAGGTGGGAAGCGGTGTATTAGCAACCGGCTGCACCAACACAAACACGTAGAGAACTGGGACAACAGAGACTCTTACCAGGAGGACTTTGAGTTGGACAGCAGACGCGCTACCGTGAGTACGGAGCTGCCGCTTCCAAACATATGGTCGCTTGCCCGTACGTGCATGCCGGTATTTGCATGTCACGTACGTGACTTTGGGGAAATATATGTGCTGTATTAACTTTGCGAAAGTGAACGGTACTTTGGGCTGTGGGATTGAGTGTGTTGTGCGGGTGTTTGATTTGTATTGGCGGGTTATATGGACGGGAGGGGGGAGGTGTTTGTTATGTGGCATATTAAATATAAGCCTGGTTGTGTTGTGGCTAATAGAGTATATATATGTCTTGTGTTTATTTACTGTTTTAGTCATTCCCAGCTGAATATCAGGTCCCACCCGCCTCTCACAGCATCTTCCCTATCTGAATCGCTTCCACCGACCTCTAATCCTTCACTCTCACTTTCCTCATCCACAAATCTTTTATCCTCGCTCAAATTAATGGGGTAATTGTCGCTTTCTCGGTCCGAATCGCTCTCGCTGCTGGTGGCCATGATTGTAAACAATGTGCAGATGTGAGGAGCTCCACAACCTGTGACGTCACGCTACTTCCGTTACAGGCAAGGCTTTTTTATCAGCGACCAAAAGTTGCGAACTTTATCGTCGATGTTCTCCACTAAATTCTTTCAGCAAAAATATGGCAATATCGCGAAATGATCAAGTATGACACAGAATGGACCTGCTATCCCCGTTTAAATAAGAACATTTCAGTTCATTTCAGTTCACAAAAAGTCCCCATATTTTGCAGGTGCATCAGGTGTGTTGGAATTTTTTATATTTTTGTGGTCCCAAAACGAAATTTTAAGATCAGTTCTCTAGCGCCACCTTTAAAATTAGAAAAAATTAGCCCCTCCTACCAGTTTGAAGTATTGACAAAGTCGCAGGAGACATCTCTCATGCAAGACGCACATCAAAGTTTCAGGAACCCATACCTGAAAACAAACAGAAAGTCGGCCATCTTGGTTTTCGTCTTCCATTTTTCAACGAAATGGTAAATGGTAAATGGGTTGTAATTGTATAGCGCTTTTCTACCTATTTTTAAGGAACTCAAAGCGCTTTGACACTATTCCCACATTCACCCATTCACACACACACACATTCACACACTGAGAACGAGGCGTCGTACTTTAACGATCACCTCTTAAGGGACTTTGACCAAATGAGTCGCGGTTAATATTACAGATACTACACATATAGGCGATGATAAATAGCGAACACATTTTCCCTACGCCATAAGATGTGGGTATGGTATGGCGCCAAACTTGGCTCTGTTGGTTACACTTTAACGAACTGCTCCAAGGGACTTTGGCCAAATGAGTCGCAGTTAAAATTACGGGCGCTACACATAGAGGTGATGATAAACTGTGAACAAATTTTGCCAATGCCATAAGATGTGGGCATGGCGTGGCGCCAAACATTGCTCCAATGATACGCTACAAAACACAAAACATTAATAACTCGGCCCCACAAATTCAGATCTTGATCTTATTTAGTAGAAATGATGACACCCTGAAGTGCCTGATTGGTCAGTACCTGTTTCTACCTTCTCGTTGTGGGTGGAGCCTAGCGGCGAACACTGCCCCACGCATTCACCAACCTGTCATTTCTACACTTTAGCTCAGGGGTCCCCAAACTTTTTGACCCGGGGGCTGCATTGAGTTAAAACAATTTGGCCGGGGGCCGGGCTGTATATATATATATATATATATATATATATATATATATATATATATATATATATATATATATATATATATGTATATATACACACTACCGTTCAAAAGTTTGGGGTCACATTGAAATGTCCTTATTTTAGAAGGAAAAGCACTGTACTTTTCAATGAAGATAACTTTAAACTAGTCTTAACTTTAAAGAAATACACTCTATACATTGTTAATGTGGTAAATGGCTATTCTAGCTGCAAATGTCTGGTTTTTGGTGCTGTATCTACATAGGTGTATAGAGGCCCATTTCCAGCAACTATCACTCCAGTGTTCTAATGGTACAATGTGTTTGCTCGTTGGCTCAGAAGGCTAATTGATGATTCGAAAACCCTTGTGCAATCATGTTCACACATCTGAAAACAGTTTAGCTCGTTACAGAAGCTACAAAACTGACCTTCCTTTGAGCAGATTGAGTTTCTGGAGCATCACATTTGTGGGGTCAATTAAACGCTCAAAATGGCCAGAAAAAGAGAACTTTCATCTGAAACTCGACAGTCTATTCTTGTTCTTAGAAATGAAGGCTATTCCACAAAATTGTTAAGGTGACCCCAAACTTTTGAACAGTAGTGTATATATATATATATCTAATATATATATATATATATATATATGTTAGATATATATAATTAGATATATATACAATATATATATATATATATATATATATATATATATATATATATATATATATATATATATATTAGATATATATAGCGCACTTTCCGCACGCGCGATGATGTCACGTTATCGATGAGAAAATGCATTTTTAGGTAATATGATTTGCCTGAGCGGCTAGGAGACACCGTGAGTAGCAAGCGGTACAAAGTGGATAAGAAAAGACAGAATTTTTATTTATTTATTTATTTTATTTTTTTTAATACTTGGGACTTCCCGCGGGCCTGATTTTGGACGCTGGCGGGCCGGATTCGTAGTTTGGGGGCCCCTGCTTTAGCTGATCAAAGACGGATACTAAACTGATGGATAATGATAAATTGCAAAACATTTTCACACGTTCAGCTCTTGATCCTAATTGCGATAAATGACAGTATGAGGTGGCTTTAATTTAATTTTATTTTATTAAGGCCCGAGCAGCGGCGCAAGCTCCGGAGGGGCGATGCAGAGCACCGCAAGGGCCCTATTGAAAGTGCTGTGTTTCTTCTTCTATGTGTATGAACTCCTTTTTGAGACCCTTAACATGCACAAAAAGTCCCCATACTTTGCAGGCGTGTCAGGTACGGCAAAAAAATGTATACTTTGGGGGTCCCAACATTTTTGGTGGTGGGTAAGGGCATTAGTAAGGCCCTTACCCACCCACTTACTGCAAGCGCCATGCGTGCCAACTCGCATGAACCCCGTGATATAATAGGGGCGAAGGCCCATTCAACGCTGCTCGCAGCATTACATTACCATTGTAATTGTAAAATGAAGAACTTTATTATGCTAAGTAGATAAACAAATCTCTGTTCGCAAAAAAATGCACTGCAATAAGTGTTGAACATTTTGAAGTGCGTTTTTGTCGCAATTGAAAAAAGGGGACAAGTGGTTTGTTTGGTTGTCTTTTGTGTTGCCAATTTCAATTGAATTAAAATTGTTTTAATGCCTCTAGACATTGTCATTATTGCTTTGTAATGCCATTTAAGGCCTTAATTTTTACAAAATACCTCTATTTAGTTTTATTGTTTTAAAGTGACCTGCGGAAACCCTGTTAAAGGTCATTTTCTATTCGGGCTCCAGTACTCTGGAATGCCCTCCCGGTAATAGTTAGAGATGCTACCTCAGTAGAAGCATTTAAGTCCCATCTTAAAACGCATTTGTATACTCTAGCCTTTACTGAAGAAGTACGAGGAGGAAAGAGAGTGATGCCCTCAGCACAGAGCGATGGGAGAGAGGTGTATGGTCAGAGAGTGTTTTGGCCTGTGTGTGTGTGTGTGTGTGTGTGTGTGTGTGTGTGTGTGTGTGTGTGTGTGTGTGTGTGTGTGTGTGTGTGTGTGTGTGTGTGTGTGTCTTTTGTCTCGTCTTGTCTCATTGTAACAGTGGTACTATTGTATTGTTAGTGTACAGGAGCTTTTCTTGTTTTTGTTTGTATAGTATTGTTCTTGTATTATATTGTTTATGTTAAATGTGGAATGAGTGAGAAGGGTTGGGATATTATAAGCATCTGCTTCATCCAACCCCTTTTCAAGCTTTGCATAAATGTCTCTGCCAAAATGTAAAAAAAAAAGTGTGTTGTACTGTGCAGGTTTGAAATAAATACTTCAATTAATCAAATAGACCCCCCTTTCAGACCAGTTGATCTGCCATTTCTTTACTTTTCTGCTCTGCCCCCCCTCATCCTTGTCCGTTGGCCATGGATGAAGTGCTGGCTGTCCAGAGTCGGGACCCGGGGTGGACCGCTCGCCTGTGCATCGGTTGGGGACATCTCTGCGCTGCTGACCTGTCTCCGCTCGGGATGTTCTCCTACTGGCCCCACTATGGACTGGACTCTCACTATTATGTTAGATCCACTATGGACTGGGGGAGGGGGTGGGGGACGACGACCCACATCTGCGGTCCTCTCCAAGGTTTCTTATTGTCATCCCACTGGGTTGAGTTTTTCCTTGCCCTGATGTGGGATCTGAACCGAGGATGTCGTTGTGGCTTGTGCAGCCCTTTGAGACACTTGGGCTATATAAATAAACATTGATTGATTGATCGATCAGTACATGTTTATGTACTGATTGTACATAAACATGTATTGTTGTTTTTTTAACAAGTTTTTCCTTATCAGTTATTCCTCTCTGGAACTGTTTCGAATTGTCGGGTTTCTTAAACTGTTACATTTTTGTTTTTTAATTTTCAAAAGTTGCACAAGATCTTCATCGTGCATGCTCTTTCGCTTTAGTGGCATTAGATAATTGGGCCCTTGACCGATTTTGTTCGAAAGGATGGATAATTGGCCTGAAAATGCCAATAAAGTGACTCACTGGTGCCTCCTTAGTTAACAGCATTGCATGAAAAAGTAGTCGCCTATATTCAGTTGTGACTGTAGATTTGAATAATCTGTTTTTAACATAGATTATAGTTAACCTGCTGTTTCTAAGGTCTATAAATAAACTATAATGGAAAAAAGTGTATGGAAGAATGCATCCATGACATTTTAGTATGCCTATTTAGTAAGTGTACTGACATTTTGCAATTTTGTTGACATTTTCCGGAATATCGGATTTATTTTGTGTCTTCTGCGTCATGTTTCCGCAGATCGTGCTTTGGTTGAACGCAAAACAGCATTTAAGCTATTGTTAGTAAGGCCTGATTGCTATTATTATAGTGCAATCATATCAACCGGGTGTTGATGTGCATGGTTATTCATAATTTTATTTTTAACTGTGTTTTGAAGGCGGAAACAGCTGGCAGGGAGAAAGGAGAAGTCCTGTGTGCCCAGATAGAGAGAGAGAGATGGACCCATCAGTAAGAGGAACACAGATGATTATACCCCCTTTTCAAATTCATTATCCCGAAGATTTGTCCTCCACTGCTGCTTTTTTTTGCAGCTCTCTTCTGTTTACAGCTAATATGTTACATAAACTTTGCTTGTAAACACTTTTCATGCACTGAGTCACTAACGTTTCCATTATCAAGCGGATCTCATTTTTAGAGAGATACATTACGAACAATATTCTCCATGCACTTGTTCATAAACAAATATGTCATATGTTTTTCAAAACAAGGAATCAAAACTGCTTGACCTCCGGGCTGCCAAGGTCTTGCCAAGGTCCAAGGTTCATGGTGACCTTTGAGGCATGGGACGGGCCAACATCACATGCTGCCAGCTTTATAGAAGTGAGAGTGGGAAGTTACTGCTCATATGTTGGCGACCTGGCACACGAGGTGACACCGAGGGCACGGCTTTGCTTTTTTGGCTAGATGGCTTCACATACTGACCGCTCACATTTGGCATTATCTAATGGAGGGACCCGAAGACATTAACTTATTTGGACTAGGATGGGTTTATACATGTGATGGTAGGCCATAGGGTTGTACAATATTGCTTGTATACTGACAAGTGAAGTGAAAACCAGTGGTGGTCAACCAAACTAAAATGGCTGTGGTACTGCAATCTAAGTACACAAGGGGCCTATATATTCCTGCAGAATGCAAATATGAGCAAAAAAATCCAACAATGCAATGGAATAGATCCCTATACATTATCACTCAAAAAAAATGTGGTGCCTTTATGTTGACAAGTATCGGAATACATTTTGGTACCGGTACCACTGACAAAATATTGGTATAGGGACATCACTGGAACTGAAGCTGTATTTGTTCATCAGACTTGTGAAAAATTCTAAATTTGAGAATTCAATTCAAATAATTCTACAATTATTTCAATAAAATTACATTGTACATTACAATTCAGAGAAATCCCTTAATTGTTTGTTATGTTTACTAAAGGTCTTGGCTTAAATAACAAAAATGCTTTATAAACACTAAAACTAAACACCAATGTTATCCATTTTTACTACTTGGATAAAACAAACAGTTCTGGGAAATGAAATCTTTTTTCACTATTTTGCATAATTTGAAAGTTAGAATACATCAAATAAATTATAGTTATTTGAAATTGTCGACGAAAAACATTTGGTGTTATTGCAATATAATGTGTGTATGAGGTTCTTAGTACATTGTTAAGATATATTTTTAAAAGTCACTTGTGGAATATACAGTAAAGCATCATTCTGTTGGGGCGCTTTGTGTCGTGATAGTGTTTCTTCACCTGGCTCCTCTGCACTCATCGCTGTGCATGCATTCATCCGTGTGTGTGTGAGTGAGTGAGTGAGTGAGTGAGTGAGTGAGTGTGTGTGGCTGATGATGGGGGAAGGGGGTCATCGGGACATTGTTTTTAAGTCTGTAATGCACTTTGTCTTGCATTTATTTTATGTATGAAAAGCGCTTTATAAATAAAGCTTGACTTGATTTGATTCAATTCAAATTTGGTTTGCAAATCTGCTTTTTTGTCTGCAATCTCGTTTCAAATGCATTTAGATTTAAAGAGAAATTCGGACATTCTCATTTTCATTATTTTATAATTTGGCACAAACCTGTTTACAAAAGTAACAGAAATAGATTTTTTTTTCCCTTTTTGCTAAAAGGTTATGATTTTTGTTGAGGGACTATGTGGATTTTTGTGCCTTAACATTGCCAGATTTTCCTAATTTCATAGACCCCAATAGTTTTGTAGATTTTAGATTTGCACAAAGTGGCTGTCTCTAAAGATGTGTTCCTTGAATTATAGCTTTACTTAATGTCTGCACTCTAATGAGATCCATTATAAATATAAAATCAAAAATTAATTTTACAAGGGTGCAATGCACATATTGGTGTTTGGTCCATATACCTTTCGTTCATTCTATTTTCAATTCTTAAATGCAAATCAAAAAACAAATTTCGGACCAATTTTTTCTATTTTCATTTCTGAAACAAAAGTTGGACAACTATTTAATGACACTTTTTAAAAACGACAATAGGACTCCCGCTGAACAAAGGTATTACCGTTCTGCTAAAAACGTGTTAAACGCAAAGGAAAAGCTAAAATACTGCTTCCTGTTCAATTTGTCATCACACAGATAAACACGCATTTTTGCATATATATTCAATATACCATACATTCGAAAAAATAAAATAAAAACCCATAAAAGTAAAACAGCACAAAATCAAATTTTATGGTAATATTTTAATGAAAATCAACCCTTTTTTGTTTGTTTTAAAATCTGCCATATATAATAAAAATCGAAAAAAGGCCCTAATTTTGTTTTTCGATTTGCGTTTCAGAATTGGAAATAGAATGAACACGGACCGTGTTTGTGCTGCTCATCCCATAAATGCATGTACATGATCATCCTTTAAAAAAAGGTAATCAAACACACTACAACATAGATTAACAATATACAAAAATATAGAATAATCTGAATGGCAATTGAAAAACAAAAAACAATTGGTTTATTTGAATGTCATTTTGAAAAATTAAAATTGAAGCTTTTTTTCACTGCCGAAGAGCCGTAACTAAATCTTTTTTTTTTTAATATTTGATTACTATTTTGTATAGCAAAAATGTTAATCCTCTGACCAAAACAGATGTTTTTTCATATTCTGACACCGGAACTGGCCAGTATGAAAAAACAGTGTTGTGCTGTGTCCTGCAACAGGAAGACCAGATTATCATGGATCAATGTTTATGTATAAACGCAGCATACAACACCATACAGGTTTTTCCAACAGGTTAGTCCGTTGTCTCGTCTTATATAGCAACTGCCCGTTCTGGCGTCGGAATATGCTAAAAACATCTGTTATCAGTTTTCTCCATTTCTGCTGACTGATGTTTTGTTCAATGGAAGTGGTGCCTTTTCTGCTCTGCTGCCGCCCATCTGCTTTCTTTGGCAGCACCTAGTTTTGGAGTTCCGGGGCGGAGCCACTCACTCACACCTGCAGTCAATTTGTAATCTGGTCTTCCTATACCCGTGCTGCCAGCTACAGTCTTTGCCATTGTTGATTGTTTAATGGTACACCCCTTTACCAAGGAGGTTTCTACTTGCTTGGCTGCTCCCCGTGATCATCTCTCCCTTTTAGCTCGACAGACATTCACCTGATCCAGTGATTTCGTAACGGTATTTATGTGCTGTTGTTTTGTCCTCTCCTTTTGAGTATGTTCTCTTATCCCCCCACTCCTTGCTTATTAAGCTTTGTTTTATTTATGGGACTTGTCTATCTCTACTTTGGGGTAATAATGAAACATAAAATAAAAATAAAACCGTTTTTTAGATGTGGTTATTGAGTTTAAATTAGTCCAGTGTGCACATAAGAGGAAGAGAGGACCAAAACAAAGAGCCTGAAAGACACTTGAGGCATCATTAGCAAAAGGCTGAGGACAAATAAAATTCATTGGTATTCCTTGGATGTATTTTTGTCTACACTTTAATTCACATGGACCCTGTACCTAAAGGACTTCTCCTTTGAAAATTAATTTTCTAAAGCCTATCTTTACTTTAATCCAGATTGTACACCTGGGAGGTAAGATGAGAAATGTAACATTTTGATGCATCTCACTTTGTTATCACAAGGAAAATAAATACAAGTTTGTGCTGAATTTGTAGAATTGAGATGTAATATTTCAAAATGAAGATAGTCTCTTTGAGATTTCGCAGGTATTTTGGGGGATTGTTGTGGCCTGATATGCCTGAATTTGCGGCAACTGTTTCAGAAAGTTGCAGCAAGAGTTGCAATGTTTTGAGGCTTTTCTTTATATGACATTGAAACAACTTGTGATTTTACGGTTTTGTTCTCAATTAAAAGGTTGACAAAATGTGTGTATCAAGTGTTGTAACCTTGACCTCAAAAAGCACAGGATTTCAACAAAAATTGTTAAAAGAAAATACTGTGTTGATGTTTTACTCGTTTTATATCGCACAGACTTAGAAGTAGACACTTGATGGCAGTAAAAGCATATATCGTAAATTCTGGACTATAAGCCGCTACTTTATTTCTTACACTTTGAACCCTGCAGCTTATAAAAACGGTGCGGCTAATTTATAGAATTCTTTGCTGACAGCCATAATACAAATAGCTTCCATAAAACACAAGCAATGACACTTAAAATGTGTGTTATTGTTTGTACTATATTTTCGAATGAATCGCAATTCTTATTTGTAACGATTCTTAATTGTTTGAAGAAAATCACGAATCTATTTTTTTAAAATTAAAAATATATAATTTAATATGTCCTGTCCAGCATTTCGGGTAAATCACATTGTTGATGTAAATGCCCATATCTGCTGTAGATATTTACTTTAGAAAAAATAAGTGTGGGATACTTAGCTTATTGCCTTGATTGTATTTGACTTCATTAAATGTTTGGGTAGAATTGTATTCAACAAAACCATTTCTTTAAGTAATATACAAATTCTTCACAGCTGTTTATCTATTTTAGGGAGGAATGTAGTTAATCATAGAACTGGCACACGATGTTACTAAAAAGTATGGATTTTAAACTGAGAATCGTTTTGAATCTAATCTGAATCAAATCATTAACCCCAAGAATCAAATCGACTCGAACCGTGTGGTGCCCAAAAGATTCACAGCCCTAGTATTTCCTTCAGTTCAGAGCTTTCAACTGGAAGTACAAGTGCCATTCCGTCTTCTATTCGTCCATAGTGTTTCTACTCGTATGCATTCTTCATTTATCACTCCAAGCAACATTTGTACGTTTTACAATATAACTGAAACAATTCTTACTTACTAAACCGTCCCATGTTTAATGTCTGTAGGAGTGTTTTCATGCATATTTGTAGGTGCTATCGTAATTCAATGATGTTAGCGTCGTTAGTATTAGCTATTATGCTAACACGTTTATGAGTGTCTGTTACTATTACTAACTTCCAATGACATTCATTTTGTATTGTTTTGGTTTTGTAAATTCACCAAAAGTTATTGAGTCCATTTAGGAAATTGGAGAGCTATCTTCCGCACCGAGTAGGTCCATGACGATGACGTCTGTTTTGTTTGATCAGCCGCTTTACTGCCGTGTACACCGTTTGGAAACAATTAATGTTTGTACAAAAACATTTACAAAAGCCTTCTGTGTGAATAACTCATTTTACAACATAAGTATCTGCGGCTTATAGACAAGTGCGGCTAATATATGGGGGGGAATTATTCTAGAATTTAGTGGTTGCAGCTTATATACCAGTGACTCTATAGTCCTGAAAATACAGTACTTGGAGCTCCTTGACAAATTGCTATACTTTGTCCATTTTAAACAATCATTTATGTTTCATCACATTTACCCCTGCCTGCACATGTTTGTGAACTGTTTAGAGCAGGGGTGTCAAACTCATTTTAAATTGGAGGCCACATGGAGAAAAATCTACTCCAAAGTGGGCCGGACTGGTAAAATCACGGCACGATAACTTGAAAATAAAGACAACTTCAGATTGTTTTCTTTGCTTAAAAATAGAACAAGCACATTCTCAAAATGCACAAATCATAACATTTTTATTTTTTTTACACTTACATGTTGTGGTTAATAGTATTCTACCTTTCTTTGTCCTTTATACTTTCTGAATAAATTATGTGATAATGTTCATCAGTCAACTCATTGGTGATAATTTTCAATCTATCAAATTACAGGATGTTATTTATGTAGTTTTCTAATTTTCCTCAACTGGTGCACTAACATGTGGTTTATTTTTTGTTTTTACATAAGTAGCATAATCTACAAAGATACAAATAATTGCTATTGTGACATCTAGCGGACACATTTAGAACAGCAGTTTTTTCATTAAAAAATTTCGGCTCATTTTCATACTTAGCAAACTCATCCCGCGGGCCGGATAAAACCTGTTTGCGGTCCGGGCCTTAAGTTTGACACCCGTGGTTTAGAGCAATCTCTAGTGGTATATTTTGTTGGTAAAAGAGAGACAATGACAGATTACGGTTGGGACGGCGTGGCGAAGTTGGTAGAGTGGCCGTGCCAGCAATCGGAGGGTTGCTGGTTACTGGGGTTCAATCCCCACCTTCTACCATTCTAGTCACATCTGTTGTGTCCTTGGGCAAGACACTTCACCCTTGCTCCTGATGGGTGCTGGTTAGCGCCTTGCACATCAGTGTGTGAATGTGTGTGTGAATGGGTGAATGTGGAAATACTGTCAAAGCGCTTTGAGTACCTTGAAGGTAGAAAAGCGCTATACAAGTATAACCCATTTACCATTTATTATCATTACCATCGCACGTCGACTGTCTTGTTGCCTCTAGATCAGGCGTGGGCAATTAATTTTTACCGGGGGCCGCATGAGCAACCCGAGCACTGCTGGAGGGCTACATCGACAATATTTCAATTAAATTTTGCTCAATATTATTTTTGATATACACCGTAAGATAAATAATAATATTAATAATAATTAATAATAATAGTAATACTTCAACATAGTGTGTGTAACAGCATTCCATGACTAATATAAATAAATTAACATTAATAACAAATGACAGTAAAATAAGCACACGTATGACTGAGGAGTCATAGTGTAACTTTGTGTGGTGTTTGAGTTATCCAACTTTTTGTGTGGCCGTAAACGCACCAGTGGTTTAGTGCTATGCGTGTTGGTGACAGATGACAAGTTGGTTTTGGCCTGGTTTGTACGGCAGAAAATGACTAGTTTTTCGAGATAGAAGTGTTATACTCATGTTTTTGGTGTGGTTATGTCCGAATATAAACAGTTTTGCTCAATAAAGTGATCGATATAATTCCTGTCCTCGAAGCATCTCGATAGACGTTACAATAATTGAACGGTGTTCAATTGAACGGTGTTGACGAACACCGTTAGGGCCGCTTGTTGTCACTGTCACTCAAAGTTGCATTGCAAAATTACAAAGAATAAGTATGTTTATTTTGTTTAGAATTCAGATGGGATTTGATTTGGTGCGCGGCATATATTTGCTGTGCGCAGCAGACGCTTGAGCAGTTCGCAATTGCGCAGGCACGCACCTTAGAGGGAACGTTGCTTTGCAGTCAATGTCTTGTTGGAAACACGGCATTAGTCATCAACTTTTCTCTTTTTAGCGTCTCGGGTGTAAACCATGCATCACTTGTCGCTGCATGTGCACCTTCACTCGCAGGTTACACACGGACACACGCCCATAAATAATACTTTTCAAAATAAAAGCAGCACAGTTGTATTGCGCGCACGACATAGATGTTTTTTCAACTTTATTTTGTAATTTATAATTGGCCTCACACGGGCCGGACAGGGACGCACAAAGGGCCGGATGCGACCCGCGGGCCGCAGAATGCCCAGGTCTGCTCTAGATCACCATTGCAAATGAGAATCTGGTCTTAATTGTCTTACCCTGTATAAATAAAGTTTTTTGTGCTTGCCGGTGTATTGCTAAATGTTTTTATACTACATTGCCCAGATGGCTTAGCGCTGTAAACAGGAACCGGAAGTGATGATGACTATTGACCACGGACTGACTACAAGCAGCAAAAAAGTGTTTCATGTTGCTATTCCTGCTTTGGCTACACAAGAAACAAACGTACGTTTGTTGACAAATATGACTAGCGAAAATTACGCTGATTGGCCAAAATGAGCGTGGACTTTGCAGGCTTTGGAAAAAGCTGTGAGGCAACACATAATTCGCAGGGATTCATTGAATTTGAATACCTGGAGGGACTGAATATATAATGAGTCATGCACTGTGTTGCTATTGATACATGATACAAATGTGTGGTTGAGATGTTTCTTTCTAAAGTCAATAATGATCTAATTTTTTATTATAGTAAAGATCAGGGGATTTGGCACACAGCCCTGTGGGATACCACTGATATTTTTTATAATAGTGACAAATCACAAGAATGAAAAATGCAGTAGATTCAGGCTGTATAATGGAATGGTTTGGTGAGGTTTAGAGTACAAAAATGCTTGGAAGACGCCAATCTCCCTCATAGTATTACCATACTAGATAGAATAAACAAGTCTCAGACATGCTGAAAAGTACATAAAATTAATCTGAAAAAGAAGGGAAAAAAACTACAGATGGAAGAATTCTTTTGATCCGACGAGTCAAGGCCAGACCAGACTGCGATCTAGAGATTTATGTCTCTAGATTTATACAGCTGGATCTTTACCAACGATCTATCATAATTTTCTATCAACTAAAGCACAATTTAACATATTGCAAAACGATAATTTAATATTAAAGAATCTAAAAGGTTTAAAATTGTGGGTCGTTTTTCCCAAACCGTCAATTTTCCACAGTGTCCAATTAAATGGACAACAGTCAGAATTCACTGCCAAACAACATAAAACATCTAACAAGATGTTTTATGTTGTTTGGCAGTGAATTCTACGGAACTGATTTACAGCGCTCTTGGCCTAAAATATGTTCTGCATTTGTTATAGTCCCAAAAAGTACTTGTCTCACTAAAAAAAGTAGGTCAAATAGTTTGATCTGTCTATTGTTTTTACATTGTTAAGAGTCAAATTATGTGGTTATGTTTTAGTTATGGCACAGTGCTACAAGTCTTGAATTCTTAAAAACAGGTCAAATTCACTCTGTTTTTTCTTTTCAAGGAAAATTATTTGTGACTAAAGAGGCTGTTGGCAACCTTCACGGCTCTTCCAACTTTCTAATGTGTTGTAAGCTATTATATCCTGCTGCTCTTCTCTTTATATAGAGCATATCATTAGGTAACAACCATTCACGTACCACGCATATCTTTAAGCAAGTTGCAAACAGCTTCTTTAATTATAAGACTACCAGAAAAAAGCAACAAATCAGAACTGCAATTGACTCACTACTCTGTATTACAGAAACAAAACATTGTACAGATACCAGCGTCCAGTATATAATAGCCACCTATTAACCTGAATTCTGACCATAAAGAAGTAAAAGTTCACAGAGTGTAAGGGAGTGTGTGAGCAAGCGTGCTTGCGTGTGTGAGAGCGTTAAAGAGAGACAGCAGAAAGATTTGCATGTCATTTTTTTGGATTTTCGTTGCTGGTTTCCTGCGATAGACTGAAGTTGTTATTTACTGCCGCTGAGTTCCGTGCCTTGCATTCTCTCTTGGTACACGCTGTGATGTGGGAGTATTGTAGCTCGACCGAAAAGCAATTAAAACCATCCAGACTAAAGTGTGTAACTGTACAGCCCACACAGTTATTTAATGTTTAATTCTGAGAAATGATAATCAGCTCCTTTATTTCTCTGTTATTTTAGTGGCTTTGCAGTTTGTTTGATGGCGGCTTCTTAAAATAAAGCATGTGAGATGAGAATAAACCAAATGTCTCTGTTTTCCAGAAGACACGTGTTCTTCCATGTCTGTCATTCCAACTCCAAATCATCAGCTTCTCTTCTGGGAAATCCTCTTCCTGTTTCAAACCAGGGGGCAGACACTCTACGTTTAAGATTAGATCTAAAACATTCCATTGATAAGGTTTATACTTAGGCCTGTCCAGTTATCATTTTAATTCCACAGGCCCAGACCTTCCAACTGCCCATTTTCACATTTCAAAATACATGTTAAAATCACAGGTGAACCTTCAAAGCTGAATGTTCAAGGTAATAGAAATCGGAAATTTATCAAAATTCCCTTTGAAGCAAAAAACTTCAGTGGTTGACCCACTGAGAACTATTGTAGAGCTATTGTAACAGTGGACTACCTTTTGTTTGTTTTTTTATGGCTTGTCATATTACACATTTCAAGAAGACTACACACAGGAAGTTTACGCATGAAGTACTAAGTAGACTAACATTCAAAGCAGTAACAGTTTGTTGATAAAAATGTATATCCAAAGAAAAATATTACATTTGTTAGGTTAAAAGTCGCAATGTCATAAGTTGTAATGCCATAATTAGTTAG
Organism: Entelurus aequoreus; assembly: GCF_033978785.1. Classification (NCBI taxonomy): domain Eukaryota; kingdom Metazoa; phylum Chordata; class Actinopteri; order Syngnathiformes; family Syngnathidae; genus Entelurus; species Entelurus aequoreus. The sequence continues at coordinate 18,384,992 of NC_084753.1, read as the reverse complement.
CAAATTTAGGTAATGTGCTTTATTGATTTACATGGCTGATATATGGCAAATAAGAACATAAAAAGTGAGATTTATGAAGCACATCTGTGACACAAACAGGGCCCCTGGCATAAACTCCATGTGGTTGTTTAGGGCCACAACCACATGATTATAGTGACCGGTCACTTCAGTGTATTGCCTCATGGATGCAATTATATTTTGTTCTGCTAAACTTCCATACAGCGGTAAGTCAACATGTCTTCTGTAAGAGGCTGATAGGTCCAAGGGGAAAGACAAGTGTTTGATAGCTCCTACAGCAGTGAGGTCAATTCAAAACACCTATGCTGGTGTATCTTCACTCACAGCCAAAGTCAGCTGGGATAGGCTCCAGCTCACCTGTGACCCTGAACAAGATTAGCAGTCGGTATGTATATATATGAATTTTAGTGTATAATATTTTTATATCATTACACAATTCCCTATGCATTTGATTATGTACTTTTTCTACATATTGATAGATAACATACTTGCTTTTGAAATCATAAGTCTGGGGAAAGACATTTTATTCCAACAAAATTTTTTTGTAATATATGTTTATAAAGGGGTGTCCAAACTTTTTCACCAAGGGCCACATACTAAAAAGTCAAAGTATGCGTGGGCCATTTTGATATGTTTTTATTTTGAAAAGGAAATGCTAAAAAACACACATTACATTATTTTTTAAACACAAAACTTAGTGTGAGCTTTGTGTTATGGGGGACAAAGTGTACTATTATTACGGTAATTATTACAGGGGTAAAAAAAAAAAAAAAACAGTAAAAATGTAAAAAAAACAAAAAGCAAAAAGACGCGATGTAGTAAGAAAAAGCTGAAATTTTAATTTATAACACACTGTCACTTGTAACACAAAGCTGACTCGAACTCTTGTCTTTAAATACAAACCATATTCCTGTTTTTCATCTTTTTTTTTAAATCAAACTAAAACGATTTTAAAATGGCCACCACATACTTTCACTTTGCCATATGTGACCCTCGGTGGAAAAGGTTTGGACACCCCTTAGTTATTCGTACTAAATTGTCAGCTTTTTCCTCATTATATTCCAAATTTGTGGTTGTTTTTTTTTTTACATTCTTACTATTATTTTGTATCCAAAACTATTCTGCAGGCCAAACGCACTTCGGACAGTCCATGGTTTTTGCATGGTCAGATCATTCTCAAATTTAATAATAATAATAATAATAATGGATTAGATTTATATAGCGCTTTTCTAGACACTCAAAGTGCTTCATAGAGAAGTGAGAACCCATCATTCATTCACACCTGGTGGTGGTAAGCTACATTTGTAGCCACAGTTGCCCTGGGGTAGACTGACGGAAGCGTGGCTGCCAGTTTGCGCCTACGGCCCCTCCAACCACCACCCATCAACATCATTCATTCACCAGTGTGAGCGGCACTGGGGGCAAGGGTGAAGTGTCCTGCCCAAGGACACAACAGCAGTGATTTGGATGGCAAGAGGCGGGGAGCGAACTTGCAACCCTCAAGTTTCTGGCACGGCTGCTCTACCCACCACGCCATGCTGCCCCAAAAAACATGCAATTGTATGCAGTACATGCATTTTCCTGTCAAGTTTTAAGGAACAAAGAAAGATAGTGTTTTATTGACAAACATTATTTCCAGGCTTTCGCGGGCCACATAAAAACCATGTGGTGTGCCAGATCTGGCTACGGGCTCTTGACACATTTGGAAACTTTTAGAAGTGTATCCTGTAAACAACACAGAGCCAATCACGGGACAAAATAATGTTCCCGATGCACAATAATTCTGCTGATTTTCTGCCTTGGGGAATCCATAAAATCAAGTGATTGTGTTTCTCCCTGACTGAACTTAAAAGCCATTTAATGACTTGGCTTAGTTTCCCTTTTTGCAAATGAATCACGCCATCACTGTCGAGTAAAGGAGATGCAAGTTTATGAGGTTTTGTTTTGATGCGAGCTTTGTAGCTCCCTGACAGATTTAAAGTCCACTGGTCACAGTTCAGTTTCAGACATAGATTAATAAGGCGAGACGTGACTCACTGATAAACACACAACAGTATGTTTGTCACTGCTGGTGAATTACAGTGATCCTGGAAAAGCAGCCACACAGTCTTTCCATATTGTGTACTTTATTTTTTTTTATTGTTTATTGCTTCTCAACCTTTAGAGAGACAATACATCATATCATAAGCTTGCCTGATCAAGATCTGCATATTGTTCACATTAGAAGCAACAGTTATGATTTAAATGTGTTTTGTTAAATAGTTACCTGTGGCCTTTTGATAAATATGAAAAAATACACCCCTGCTAAAATAGTAATAATGAATTCCTGGAGACAATCAAATCCTGATGTCCCATAAATGACTATTGAGCAGCGAACCCTACAGTAAATGCTCTACTTGCTTATAAATACAGTGAAGGCTGTTGGACAAACTCAGTATTGTATTATAAAGTTACACTGCCGCCTAGTGGAACTTGTTGTCCCCTACACCAACAAGTGACTGTATCAGTGATGACGTCACAGGACGTAGGGGACAGTAGATATGTAGCACTGTGGTGTACATGACTAATTCATTTTGGAATTGGTTCCTTAAAAGTAAAATATGAACAACATTAAACGCCATAGGATTTAATAGGTTGTTATGGTTTTATCCTATTTGGAATTGAATTGATAACAAAAACAAATGCCTCTACAGGGCCTGAAATTAATCAAATGTATCGGTTAATATTTTAGTACACTTTTAAGTAACGGTTAGTTTTGCCTACATAATTCAACAGTATCTGATATAATTTAAATTAATTGATTCTAAGCGAATTGTATGTAAAACATTGGTAGTCCCTTCAACTTAATAGCATTGTTTTGTCATCCATTAAAGACATGTTCAAAAAGTCCCCGTTTTATTATGCTAAACTTAGAAGATTTTTTCCCCCAAATAAACTGTCTGATTATTTTAATGTGCAGCAAACACACAGTGACATTAGAGCTGACGTTAATGCTAACAAATATGATAGATGTCCTGGCTGGTCCACCAAAGACACTATTTATCCAAACAAAAATCTGTGTACAAAAAATATATTCTTAATGTAACTAAAAATACTATGCATTATTTTATTATGAACAATTAATGATGTACAGCATTTTATGGTTTTAAATAAAATGTACAGGATACAAATTACAAATAGAAATACATAAGGAAAGACTATAAATAAGACTACAAATCAGTGATTCTCAAACTTTTTTCACCAAGTACCACCTCAGAAATAACTTAGCTCTCCTAGTGACACCATAATGACTGACATAAAAAAAACAGTAGCGTAGTAGGCATACTGTAAATTTTCATTAAAAACAAGGCAGAAGTTTTATTTAACAAGTATATTTAGAAATGCACCTGGGGATAGGTTGATTGGCAACACTAAATTGGCCCTAGTGTGAATGTGAGTGTGAATGTTGTCTGTCTATCTCTGTTGGCCCTGCGATGAGGTGGCGACTTGTCCGGGGTGTACCCCGCCTTTCGCTCGAATGCAGCACCCCCCGCGACCCCAAAAGGGACAAGCGGTAGAAAATGGATGGATGGATTTAATATATTTGCTCACTGTAACATTACACACAGTTTGAACAGTAACACTGAATATAGGAAAGCAAAACACTGTTCTAATCACACGATTCTTTGACGTACCACAAAATGGAGCCCGCGTACCAGTGGTACATGTACCACAGTTTGAGAATAATTGATATAAATGATTATACTACAGATGTTCAGATCAAGGTTTTGTGCTGCCAATTCCAACACCAATCATCCATGAGTGTGATCAGTCAATACCAATACCAATAACATGTATTAACTGTAGGTTTTTCTATTTATTTAAACTACTTACTTATTATCTTTTATTACATACAATCGAGCGGAACAAAGTCAATAGTACACAATAATTATCAATCAATCAAACAAATATTTATATAGCCCTTAATCACAAATGTCTCAAAGGGCTGCACAAACCACTACAACATCCTCGGATCCGATCCCTCATAAGGGCAAGGAATAACTCAACCTAACGGGAACAATGTAAAACATAAAAAAAAGTCGACTGACATAATTGCGGCAACCTTTTTTTAACCCTTCATGATGATTGCGATAGAATCTTCATCTAAACAGAAATATGTGAGCGTCCCGTCGGCCAGCATCTTGGGGAGAGTGGAAATTGATAAACAAACGTTTGTTTTATTATGGTTTACTATGGTTAATTTGTATTTTAAGCATCTAGCAATGCTATAGTGTTACAATAAAGCTGCATCCGTTTAGCACATGGCTTCTAAAACTTATTACTCATCCCCTTGATGTTCAGGCTCAAAAAAAGTTCTGGATCATAATTTTTTCCCAAAGTAATTGTTGTTGGCAAAGGAGAGAATTACATTTTTAATCATTGTAATTGTTAATCATTAATCATTGTTAAACAAGCAGACAAAGTCTGCTTGATTAACTTTGTTGTTGATGGGCAAGGGATCGGTGGTTCCTAACTCTAAGTCACGGATCACATGACTGGCTTCCTCGTTAACTCTTAAAAACGGCTCATGGATATCTGTGAGATTGATACAATTTTAGTCATATCTATTTGTTTGCAAACTTTAAAAGTCTTTTGAGCTTCAAAAATCATATATAAGATAATAGCTTCAGTTATAGAGGCGACTTGTTTTTCCACTCTACTGGTACTTTAACACGGCACAAAGTCATGCGCTCTCATGGAAGGAATATAAATAATCGTTTTTTCAACATCCAATGGACATATTTAGAACAGCAGTTTCTTTCACCTATTTCAGCCCATGTTTATACTTGGCAAACTCATCTCTCAGGCCAGATAAAAACCCGTTCAGGCCGGCGGCCAGTACGTTTGACACCCTGCTCTAGATTCCTATTAATCTACTTCCCACTTCTAATCTACTAACATTTTCCGTTAAAGGGCCCTATTATCCAAAACCAACTTTTCTTACCTATTGGTACCTGTTTTTCTGAGTTTGGGATCTGCATAAACCCCGAAAAATTTCATTGAAACCATTGAGGCATTGCAGGGATATTTATAAAACAATCATGCCTTCTTTTATACTTCAAGGAAACAATTTGTTATTAACTTGCCCGACTGGTGACGTTTTTGCCATTGGTGACGATTGGGTAAATCTCTACCATATATGTATAATCCCCTAGGTGCTTTGCGTGCGTCCGCTGCAATCCATCTAATTTCTAATACAAAGTAGTGTATAGTTTAAACTTAATGTGTCAGTGGATTTGCTATAGAAGCGCTAAAAAGTACAACAAAGATGGTGGGAAGACACTGTTCAAATGAAGCCATGTACAAACCCCGTTTCCATATGAGTTGGGAAATTGTGTTAGATGTAAATATAAACGGAATACAATGATTTGCAAATCATTTTCAACCCATATTCAGTTGAATATGCTACAAAGACAACATATTTGATGTTCAAACTGATAAACTTTTTTTTTGTTGCAAATAATCATTAACTTTAGAATTTGATGTCAGCAACACGTGACAAAGAAGTTGGGAAAGGTGGCAATAAATACTGATAAAGTTGAGGAATGCTCATCAAACACTTATTTGGAACATCCCACAAGTGAACAGGCAAATTGGGAACAGGTGGGTGCCATGATTGGGTATAAGGATGGGGCGAGGGTCACCACTTTGTCAACAAATGCGTGAGCAAATTGTTGAACAGTTTAAGAAAAATCTTTCCTAACCAGCTATTGCAAGGAATTTAGGGATTTCACCATCTACGGTCCGTAATATCATCAAAGGGTTCAAAGAATCTGGAGAAATCACTGCACGTAAGCAGCTAAGCCCGTGACCTTCGATCCCTCAGGCTGTACTGCATCAACAAGCGACATCAGTGTGTAAAGGATATCACCACATGGGCTCAGGAACACTTCAGAAACCCACTGTCAGTAACTACAGTTGGTCGCTACATCTGTAACTTCAAGTTAAAACTCTCCTATGCAAGACAAAAACGGTTTATCAACACCCAGAAACGCCGTCGGCTTCGCTGGGCCTGAGCTCATCTAAGATGGACTGATACAAAGTGGACAAGTGTTCTGTGGTCTGACGAGTCCACATTTCAAATTGTTTTTGGAAACTGTGGACGTCGTGTCCCCCGGACAAAAGAGGAAAAGAACCATCCGGATTGTTATAGGCGCCAAGTTGAAAAGCCAGCATCTGTGATGGTATGGCGGTGTATTAGTGCCCAAGACATGGGTAACTTACACATCTGTGAAGGCGCCATTAATGCTGAAAGGTACATACAGGTTTTGGAGCAACATACGTTGCCATCCAAGCAATGTTACCATGGACGCCCCTGCTTATTTCAGCAAGACAATGCCAAGCCACGTGTTACATCAACGTGGCTTCATAGTAAAAGAGTGCGGGTACTGCCTGACCTGCCTGTAGTCCAGACCTGTCTCCCATTGAAAATGTGTGGCGCATTATGAAGCCTAAAATACCACAAAAGACACCCCCGGACTGTTGAACAACTTAAGCTGTACATCAAGCAAGAATGGGAAAGAACTCCACCTGAGAAGCTTAGAAAATGTGTCTCCTCAGTTCCCAAACGTTTACTGAGTGTTGTTAAAAGGAAAGGCCATGTAACACAGTGGTGAACATGCCCCTTCCCAACTACTTTGGCACGTGTTGCAGCCATGAAATTCTAAGTTAATTATTATTTGCAAAAAAAAAATAAAGTTTATGAGTTTGAACATCAAATATCTTGTCTTTGTAGTGCATTCAATTGAATATGGGTTGAAAAGGATTTACAAATCATTGTATTCCGTTTATATTTACATCTAACACAATTTCCCAACTCATATGGAAAAGGGGTTTGTAAATAAGACTACCCACAAGACGGCGTATCCTGAAGAGACTGTCAGAAAGCGGATTGAAAACGATCTGTAGATCTGTTCTGACCGCAGCCTACAACACAGTGTGGCACCAGGACCTGATTCTGAAACTTTGCCGGATCATCCCTAATCGCAACCTAGTGCGATTCATGCCCAACAACCATGCTAATCTAAGTTTCACCCTGAAGACAAGCGATGGCCGTAAATAGAGTTCCTTGCTCTTCTTTACCCTGTCAGATGCTGGTCAAAAGTAGAAGACATGGCACTGGTATCAGCCTCTCTCAAGACCTGGAGACTGAAATGGAGCTGAAAAATAACACCACAACAGCTTTCCATCTCAACAACAAGTAAGCTTGGCGCCAGCTTACAGTCAACCTTTACTGGACACCTCTGCCCTAAAACCCCATCTCAACATACTAGATAGGCAACTGACCTTCATGCAACACCTTGAATCTCTACATGCCAAAGTGTCTTGCAAACAACCTCTGTCATCTCATTAGGGACGGCGTGGCGAAGTTGGTAGAGTGGCTGTGCCAGCAATCGGAGTGTTGCTGGTTACTGGGGTTCAATTCCCACCTTCTACCTTCCTAGTCACGTCCGTTGTGTCCTTGGGCAAGACACTTCACCCTTTGCCTCTGATGGCTGCTGGTTAGCGCCTTGCATGGCAGCTCCCGCCATCAGTGTGTGAATGTTTGTGTGAATGGGTAAATGTGGAAATACTGTCAAAGCGCTTTGAGTACCTTGAAGGTAGAAAAGCGCTATACAAGTATAACCCATTTATCATTTATCATCTGGCAGGCTCATCCTGGTGAGCCAATACGTCCACCCTTCGCCCTGGCCCTCGTCTACAGTGCCGCCAAATATCCCGCTCCAGCATGGTGCCAAAGTGTACACACTAAAAAGCTGGACACATCACTTAACGACACCTTGAGTATCATCATCACTGGCTGTCTATGAATCAATCAAAGTTTACGACCCACCCCATCGGAGTTCCTGCCAGTGTCAGTGCGACTCTTCGCAGCGAAGACCACTCAGAGAGACTGGTGAACAAGGCCTTGCTGAACGTGAACCATCACCTACCTAACTTTACCACCTACGCCTGCCTTCTCCCCGCCCTTTCTCCCGCCATTGGCGCCGCGAAGCGTTGCAGCTCCTATGTCAACATCCTTGAGATGGAGAACTGGTTGGAAGGAGACACCACGACCCACTTGATTCACAGTATGCCCTAACTAGGGATGGTGTTCGAAACCGGTTCTCCCGGTTGTTCGATAAGAAAAGTTAAAGTTAAAGTTAAAGTACTAATGATTGTCACACACACACTAGGTGTGGTGAAATTTGTCCTCTGCATTTGACCCATCCCCTTGATCACCCCCTGGGAGGTGAGGGGAGCAGTGGGCAGCAGCGTAGCCGTGCCCGGGAATCATTTTTGGTGATTTAACCCCCAATTCCAACCCTTGATGCTGAGTGCCAAGCAGGGAGGTAATGGGTCCCATTTTTATAGTCTTTGGTATGACCCGGCCGGGGTTTGAACTCACAACCTACCAATCTCAGGGCGGACACTCTAAAAAGAACCGTTCGATAAGAAAAGAACCGATTCCATGGACTCAAATCCCTTTTTTTTTTTGTCCTGTCAAGCTTCTCAGGTAAATCATATAGTTGATGTAGATGCCCATCTGTTCAGATTTACTTTACAAAAGAGAAGTGTAGGATACTTCTTTTGTTGCCTTATCTGTATTTGACTTTATTAAATGTATTTATATTATCATTTGATGGAGCCGGGCCGGAGGAGGGGATAGAAAGAGAAAAAAAGGAAGACAGAGGGGGAATTGTGGGGACAATAGGGGGATTAGACAGAGAGACAAAAACAACAACAGCAAACAACAATAACAACAACAACAACAATAGAGCAACATCAGCAAATACGATATGTACAAATATGATGGTAAAAGTAATAGCAAAGAAGCAATTAGCGAAATAAATGTATGTATGTTTGTACAGTGAATGTATATTTACAGTATGTGTATGTTTGTACAGTGAATATGCGTGTGGATGTACGAACTTTGAGTATGTAGGTATGTATTGTATTTGTGTATGTATGTGGGAGCGTAGGTATCTATGTATGTATGTATGTATGTATGAATAACGGTACGTATGTGAGTATATGTGTATTTGTATGTACAATATATTTGACTCCCAGTGTGTGTGGGAGCCAGAGTACGGCTCCAGCCACCCAGAGAGCCCAACCCACAAACAGCAGGTGTGGTGCTCAGGGAACCAGGGACCACCGGCCCCACGCAGCCAGGCCGGCCAGCGACAGGAACCCCAGAGCCAGGCCCACCGTGCCGCCCGTAAGAGCCAGCAGCAGGCCACAGACAGACGCACCCGGCAGAGGACAAGGCAGGAGAGAAGCAGGGGACAGTCAGACCTCAAGCCAGCGAGAGACCACACCCCACACGGGCAGAAAGGCGGGACGCCCCGCCTGGGGGGCCCAGAGACTCCCCGCAACCGGACGGGAAGACCGCCCCCGCCCCACCAGCAACCGGGCCCCCACGAGCCCACCCCACTGTGCCAACACCTTAGTTGGCACAGTGCTATTAGATTTTAGTGCAGCTTTTGATATTATTGACCACAAACTACTACCTATAAAACTGTCTGCTTATGGTTTTAAACTCTCAGCGATTAATTGGATGAAAAGCTACCTAGTCAACAGACAGCAATGTGTCATGTTCAATGGAACCCTTTCAAATATTAAAACATTGTATTGTGGTATTCCCCAGGGAAGTTGCCTGGGACCTTTATTATACTCAATATTTGTAAATGATATGTCATGTATTTTAAAGAATGGTTGCTTTGCAATTTACGCAGATGACACAACAATATATGCTTATGCTGATAATTGCACAGACCTGAGCAGTATACTACAAGACGAGGTCATACAGATTTCGAAATGGGTTACAGAAAATATGAAACTTAATATTTCCAAAACAAAATGTCTTATTTGCTCAAAACATGCTCAGAGAAAGGAACACATTTTAAATGTTTCTTTCAACGGAGTTCATATTGAACAAGTTAAAGAGGCCAGGTTGCTGGGAGTTACAATAAATGAAAAACTATCTTGGGCCACTCACATTAACAACATAGTAACACAAATGAGCAGAAGCATTTCAATCATAAGAAGAAGTGCCTATTTTTTAACTAACACAACTACTAAGCAAGTTATACAATCTCTTGTATTGTCACATATTGACTACTGCCCAGTAATCTGGTCTAATGCATCTAAACAAGAACTAAATAAAATCCAGCTTGCCCAAAACCGAGCTGCCAGACTAGCTCTCTATTGGTCATTTAGGACCAGCATTGAGATCATGCATACTGAATAGTCATGGATGAGAGTTGGTGAAAGACTAGCTTGTAGTTTGATTTTATTTTTAAAAAAAATCTATACATACCATAAACCTTCATATCTAAATTCTCAGCTGTTGCTTGCTAATGACAGTCACAACTATGGTACCAGGCTAGCCCTAAGAGGTGCTTTCACCCGTCTTAAACCCAAAACTGATGTTTTGAAAAAAGACTGTAACGTATAGGGCAATCACTTACTGGCATCGACTTCCACAATATCTGGTATCAATCACCAGCATAGTGGGTTTTAAGAATAGACTAAGAGGAGAAGTATTGCGGAAAGAGATTATTCTAGATTGTACCTAATGTCATGACTGTTTTTATTGACTATCTTATTGATTGTGGGACAAGCAGTAGAAAATGGATGGATGGTACTTTTTTGTCACTTATTGTTTGTCTTTGGTACACTAATGTGTATATTTTAGGCCATTGGTTCTTTGTTTTATTTTTGCAAATATATATATATATTTTTTTTTTTATATTGCTCTTTTTATCTTTAGTATGAACATTATTATGTAAACTCTAAGTTCTTTGTTGTTGCTATTTTTGTATTACAACATTTTATTATTTGATCATGTTGTACTGCATTTTAATATTTTGTTTTGTGATTGTGTGATGTTTTTTGTCTGGACCCCAGGAAGAAGAGTCTCCTCTGCGGTGCAGACTAATGGGGATCCTTAATAAACAAGAAAAAAAAAAACATCACAGTTTCATATCATTTCACTTTACATCATGTCCGAAAAGGAGTAGGAAGAACTAAAGCTTATTTAATTCATCCCCTTTCCCAATTCAGAGCGTTTACAAATATATACATAATTTACTGACCTTTTTATAATAAAATAACATCTGTGAATTAGTATATACAACTGTTTTGTAATATGTAATTAATTAATTCAGTCATTATTAATATACTGACATGAAGAATATCTTATTTTCAATAAGGTTGAAAGTATTTCTCATAATTCTTCTTTGTACTTTGTAAGCACTATTAATTTGAACAACCTCTTAAAGTGGATCATATCAGTACAATGTTTAACTTCATTACTTAATACATTCCATCATTTAATTCCACATACTAATGCTAAAGACTTAATAACAGACACCCTAGTCTTCACAATCAGCTAATTTCCCCCCTAATTCTATGCTGTGTCTGTCCCTCATTTTCCCTCCAGGACAAGGACGTGCAGTCATTCCTGGAGGAGGCCACATTGATGGACCCCAGAACGATGTTCCAATAGCAGCAGAAGTGCACTTTTTGGAGAGCTGTATTATTTTCAGTTTCGTGCCCAAGGGACTGATTTTATTTAACACTATATTATTATTAATACACCTATAGTGATCACAGAGACAGGTTGTTTTTGTGTTACTTTATATATTTGATTTTCTGAAAAATCCCACTTAATATACTTTGGGTAACAACAGTTAATATTTATTTATTTTATTTCATTTTTTTAGGGGGATAACAACAGTCAATAATTATTTATTTTATTTTATTTTTTTCTTATAAAGTAAAAGTGAGCTTTTGTTAAACCAAATATTGTGGGGTTTTTCCCATATAAAACAACCTATCTGGATTCGATAAGAGAATCGATAAGGAATCAGTTCGATAAGAGTATTCGATAATGGGTTTGAACTCTATAATTTCTTATCAAACATCATCCCTAGCCCTAACACATCGTTGCCTAGGTACAAACCTGCCTTGCAGACAATGGGTTACTATAAACCGGCTATGAACTGAAGTTGGCCGTTAAAATTCCAACAAGTACCGCTGGGGGCTGCGCCAATCAGCAGCCTGCATGCAAGGCCCCACTGAGCAGACGCGCACCACATACTCCCAGAATGCCCCACGTTACGCCTCGCAGAGGACACAATCAATGACTTGCTGAACCCCAACCCTGAAATATTGAGCTGGCTGCAACGCCTGAACCAAACTGGATAGCTACCTCATACGCAAGAAGAGCTTTTTGCATGCCTGCTTTTGGCTTTCTCTCGATGTGTAATATGTTAAGCATCATCCTCCAGTTATAACGATACTTTACATGATACTTAAGATACTAAGAATTGTAGTTTATGTCCCACAATGAAGGTGATTATTAGTTTAGGGGAGAGGCTCCCCACTGTGTATAGAGGCACATAATTAGCTGCGAGCCGCTTGTCAGTCACAGAATATATATATATATATATATATATATATATATATATATATATATATATATATATATATATATATATATATATATATATATATATATATATATATATATATATATATATATATATATATATATTGTTATTTTGGAACATGACAGCGACAAATGAATTTCCATGAAAAAGAAATCAATTATAAATCAAATATTTATTGAATTTAATAATAAATCAAATATTTCCATAGCCAGAAATCCGTTTACAACCTTATAAATGCGTTATGGGAGCCCTTTATACCTGAAAAAAACATCTTTTAGTCAACTTTACACTCTTTTAATCAATATAGTAATGCTGAGCCAATCAGTGGCCACGATACTTTACAGCGCGCTCTGATTGGTGTGTTGTCCTTTACTGGCCAATACTTTTATATTTTTATTGATATAAAAATTTATATTTTTATTATTTATTATATATTATTTGTATTTAGCATTTTTATGCTTGAAAATGGTTAATTTAGGACCCACATGTTTTATCATAAATATGAATAAAAAGATGTACCCAAAAATACTCAATATAAATATTTGAAGCACGATGTGGTGAGAGATGACTGTATGCCTGAAGTACCTTTCAAAATTGGGTCCACCATCGGTAACATCGTCTCCCTAACAACCAACAGAAACGTGTGTGTTTGAGGGGGCAATACAAATGTCTCAAATAATGATTTACAATATACTCTAATGGTACAGTCCTGAAGCAAAATACACAGCCCCACAATATTGAGAGTGACTTAAATTGTGCGTTTCAGTAACTTTTTTACTTCATTTTTAACCACATTGCCCAAATCAAAGGAATAGTGTCCAAAACAGACTTACAAGACTAATCTGTGTCACTGTCTCCAGCAGGTTAGACTACTCACTGGGCTCTCTAAACAAGATGTAAAGGAGCTGCAGTACATCCAGAATGCTGCTGCTTGAGTCCTGACTAGTAACCATATTAATCCAATGCTTAGGTCACAGCACTGCGTGCTTGTGCTTGTGTACAAGTCTTTTCACGGTCTTGTGCCAAAGTACATCTATGACATGTTAGAACCATATGAACCATCTCAGGCTCTCAGAACCTCAGGTGCCCAGAGTCAGGACCAAACAGGGTGAGGTTTTTGTGTTATTAATATCTGGAATAGTCTTGCAGAAGATGTGAGACAGGCCACAATTTTGCCAATGTTCAAATAAAGGCTGAAAACATGTTTATTTAATTGTGCATAGGACAACTGAAAGAATTTCATTTACACCAGGGCAGCCCGAATTTTTTGCCCCAATGGTCCATGGGCGAAACAACAATTTTTACCATGCAACAGCAACACTAATGAGGAATTTAACCTCATACTGCTATATAATGTATAAGTAATAGGTAGTAGAGATTGTTAGATTAAATAGATGGTAATTTAGCCTGTAAAAAAAAAAAATCTATTGGCTTCTAAGTCACCTGAATTTGACTGTAAAATGTACGGTGTTTTTACACCAAATTACTGTAAATTGAAAAACTACCACTGTTGTTTCTATGTTAAAATTCTAGTGACTGAGCTGCCATGTTTTTACTGTATAATCTACGGAATTGTTTTTCTTTACAGTGTAGCCTTATGGACATGCCAATTAATGATTGTACAGCTTGAAAGAGGTCAGTATGAAGATGTATTAAATTTGGTCGCCGCCCTTCGGTGGGCCAAACAAAATGACAGCATGGTCCAATTTTGGCCCGCGGTCCCCACTTTGGGCATCCCTGATCTACACTCATTTTACATTGAATTATGATTATTTTCGTGATTTTTTGAATTTTTGCATTTTTCTGTAAACCACTTTGAATTGCTCTGTGTACAAATTGTGTTTTATCCAATATACTGTGTAACACAAATGTCTTCATAAAATTGCAGAACCGGGAGAGTTATTTAAACCCCTGATCTGGTCCCTCCACACACTTTTGGCCACGACTGTGCTGTATATATACTTTAATACTGCTTCCGGGCTATATACCGTAAATCATGAAAACAGACAATTGCATTTCCCCTCAAACACACGCATATGTGTTAGTCTGTTTAGACGACTGCTGGGTTAATATCGATTGAGATAACCATTTTTAAAGGAATTTTAGGCATATAATAATTTTACACATTATATCTAAAGGTAGAAAAAAATACACTTTTTGATGGGATTGCTCCAATGATGTAATTTAAATCAACCACACACACAAACACACACACGGTTAGATGTTGATACAATGGGAGGAGTTCAGTGAACTGTAAGACACTAATGGGATCCCTGACAATATAATTAACTAATGAGGCTGATGGAAACGACAGCACTCCATCACCAGACACCACCCCCTCCCCCCCACGAGTCCTCCCTCCTTGCCCAAATTGAACCTCTCACTGCCCCCATAGTGGATGCACTCCTTTCCCATCTGCTGCTGTTTGCCTCCATTTCAGTCATCATTATGCACATTCATTATTTTACGGATCACTTACAGGCTCTGTGGTTTGTTTCCACACTCATTAGCTACAATAAGTGGAAGTCAGATACGCCTATTGGGAAGTTGCTGTTGTGTATCAGGTACATTACATAACATTGAGTGCATAATGAAATAATTTTTGGAGGTTTAACAGTGTGACCACATACAAATATGTATTATTTTCAGTGTAGCCATAAAATAAACAGTTCAGTATTATGCAATGCTGTTTAACAAAACCACACCCGCTAAAAGTGTCAGTTAATCATTATCTTTGTAAAAGCATTGCATCTTATTATATTGAGCAAGTCATTACAACGCTGCCAGTGTTTTTGTTATTAAATGCATGTTTTTGCACTACAAGCCACAAGCTCATGAAGTTAAACATTAATATTTGCAGCTACTAAGTGTGTGTATGTCGCTTTCCAGTGTGATCCCGACACCAGCTGGGCCATAAATCCTTGTGTGTGATGTGTGTGTACCGCTGCTTTTACCACCTGCCCGTTGTGATTACAACTTGCGCTCAGCAGGGCGACGCATTTGGCCTAAAGACTGGGCCTGCTGTGTGCATTTATACCCCTCGGAGTCTGAGCTGCAGGTGCACAAGTTCATCGAATTGTGACTACATTTCACTTCTGTTCGGTTTAAAGAGAAAAAAATATTCATCAAGGCTTAACAGGTTTGATTTATAATGATGAAGAATGCAAACGTGAGGCTCATAAGTGCTGGTTAATGTTTAACCTCTGGCCATGCTTAATGTGATGGTTAACGCAAGAGTACCTTAAAAGTCTTCGCACTTAGGTCACCAACCAGCGAGATGCTAAAGTCGCCAGCATTGCTGTGGCTAGCGACACAAACATATATTGTGCACCAGTGTTACAGGCTTTGACGGCGGCCGCTGATTTATAGCCGCAAAAAGGTTCCCTTTGTGCGACGGAATAAAAGCCTGGAATGTTGAACACTCCATTGATGGGATAGCTTGTTGTGCTTTAACATGGGGTCACAGCTAATCATTAAGCCGCCCCGCAGTCCCATTAGACGCAATTATTTTAATGAGTGTGTTTAATGTTTGCGTTGAGGGTATATTCCCAGAAACACTGGCTGACAAATAATGCTGGACCCATTGAACTGTCTTCCATTTAGATGAGCCCATTTTAGCTAACCCCCCTATCCAAATCTTTTGACCTCTGACCCTGATGAGGGAGATTGACAAAGACAGCAGGGTTGTATTCTAACAGTAGGGGGCAGTGTTATCAAGTGTAGCAAGCACACAGCCAAGTGTACTGTACTGTCAATGAAATCTGATGCTGCAGATTATAAATAGACATCTGAATGCTGACATCAGTATCCACACATTAGTGTTTTATGTATCTAATGATGCATAAATTGCACATCATTAACTTTTGCTTGCATGTCCAGTTTGTGTTCACACTGATTGATTTGCTCTTTTGTTTGACCTGAAGAGGTTGTCCCAGACTAAACGCACAAGTGATGCTGGTTGCTAAGCAACTCAAACCATCCAGGAGAGGCAAAAAAAAAAAAATTTTAGTTGCAGAACATTTACAGTAATCCATGTGCCTCCGATCCTTGTTCTTCATTACTTTTGCTACCTCCACCAAGCTGAGAAGCATCAGGATGACAAGATGTGTCCGTGTGTTCTTGCTTGGTTAAGCAGGATTAAGCAACATGGAGGGGTGGCACTTGCCCAGTAGGCTATTACGTTTGGTGAAGAGCAGCATAAAAGGCATGTTTTGCTGTTACAGTCCACTTTAATCGAGGCCGGGGTTGGACGTCATTATTTTTAAATTATTTGGCATTGGAATAATTCTGCACTCTAATCTATAATAAAATAAATACATTATTGTGTTTTTCCCTTTATCCCAGGGGTAGGAAGGGGTACCTGGAAATCGATACCGGTAATCAACAAGTCAAATTTTTTATACTTGTGTGTGTTCATGTGTTAAATTGTTTGATAATATGATCTAATTTTTTCCATTTAACATTAAACAGTGAGCTGAAATTGATAACTATGCTGTCCAGTTGTTAAATCTGGATTTCTTACACTTTCTCATTTGCAAATATTATATAGTAGACTTTGCTTGCAGTTGCAATTCCAAGACGTTAGATGGCAGTAGTGCATAGGCTACAGTGTGTTCTTTGGTCTTTGCCATTAAGATCAAACTTGCCCTAAGAAGTTTTTGTCCTCTAAGTACTACATTTATTACACACCATATGTTTGATTGTAACGTGCATCTTTGTTTTTTGTTTTTTTGTCAAATCCAATCTTTTTCGGTGGCAATGTTTACGGAATTAAACATGGCTTCCCCCCTAGTCGTCCCAGTAATGGCCCATTTGTGGAAATTTCAAGGATTTTGTGCAATCAAAGTCAACAATTACCAAATTGGATTATTGCGCGTAGAAAATCAAGAGGGAAGAGGACAACTCTTTTGGCTCTGGCAGTTTTACTGGATATTTTACTTCGATGTCTGTTTGTGGGCAAGCAGTCAGAGACAGGTGTAGTAAATCTCTCAAGTGAGTTCATGAAACATATTTTCACCCGTTTTCTGCTGCGTTGTCAACTCTTTATTTTGTAACACTCTATTTTGGCTTATCGCTTTTTGATTACGTTCTGGTCAGACGAATGCAACCTGAGCGCGACAGCGTTCACATTGAGGATGTATCACATACATGTTTGATTTATATCCACATACGAAAGAGGCCTGGGTCGGATATCAAAAATTCTGAATTGCACTGTTCACACTGACATGAAAATATCTGATACAGGTCAGTTATAGGCAAAAAAAATCTGAATTGATTTGCAGTGAGAACAAGTTGTAGTTTTCATAACCAAATTTGGATATGTTAACCTATCCATGTAAAATCGCTAATGCTAATCAGTAGTATGTCTACGGAAAACCCAATGTAAATTAGCATTGAGCTAGCACATTTTGAAAAGTGGAGTCTTACTGTACGTTCAAGTGTTTCCTATCATCACTTGCTTTGTTGACATGAAAATCGACTAAGCACTAATCACTCTCTTAAGTGATTGTTTGCCCGCCATATGTTTGAGTCTGCAATTGGACGTTAAGTCCCGGGCAACAAAAGGTATTGAAAATGGCACCGTTTGAGTTTACATAAATCGATGCCCAGTAGTACCAACAAATTTCGGTCGGTGCCTATTAGAGTACCAAATTCGCTAGCCATTCCCACCCATTTGTGTCCAAAGTGTGGCCATTTTTGGGGCCTTTGACATGTACTGGAAATAAAATGAATTTCTTGTTAATGAACTATATTTAATATAACACTAACAACTATTTGTTTTGTGACCATAACACAAAAGCTAATAATGTTTTTTTTTCCAATAGTTTACCATATATTGTACGGATGTGAACCTTTTAATGTTTTTAATGTGTATCTGCTTAGATACTAACATTAGCAATAATGTCCAGTCAGCAAGGTCACAATATCAGCCCTCTAATGGGATAATCTAATAACCAAGCAACATGTTAAGTCATGCATTCATTCTACATGTGACAGCAAAATCAATTAAATCACATTCATTTCCTCAACAAAGCCTAAAGATACATAGTGTTGTAGTCTAGTAAAATATTGTTTGTAGCCTTCTTCCTTTGTTTCGTGTGTGAGAGTAGAAACCTTACCCCAGTTTGACTGTAAACTTACTGACCTTCTTTGCAGCAGCAGCCATGCAGATCGCTGTATTGACTCCTTCCTTTTGCAGAGAAAAATCAATAGGCAAGGGTCAAAACAGGCACTGAGGAAAGGAGTATAGGTAACACCATAAAACCTTTCAACACAGGATTTATTACGTCTGCCAGGTGTTTTTTTTTTTTCTTCTGTTGGCATCAGGAATATTCCAAATTTACCAAACCACGTAACACACAGACTGTGCTAACATACAGACACACATGCAAAAGGCCTTTTTTTTTTTTTACTTTAAAAAAAGTTATCATAGTGGTTTATTCGTGTAACATGTGCCAGAATGAAAAATGGTCTGTTACCTGTTGTGATTCTCCATGACCCAGGAAGTAGACTGCTACCTGACATAGGGACTGACAAAAAAATGTGGTGTTTCAAATTAAAAAAACTAAAAACTTTTGTTTGAGTCAGAATGGAACTGTTTCACTCACTACAGAAAGAAAAATGGCATTTTGGTGATCCTCCATGAAGTGGCCATTGGTCAATGTTATTTCATTCTCCATGAACCAGGAAGTAGCCTGCCAGTTAACACAAACAAACAAAAATTGAAGAAAAAAAACAAAATACTTTTTTGGAGGAATCCTACTTTCATTTTAAGTTTGAGACACAATGGAACTCTTCCACCCATCCCAGAAGGGAAAATGATAGGCCTATTATCCCATTACCTTTGATCATCCTCCCTGAAACAGGAAGTGGCCATCGGCCAATGTTATGTCATTCTTTATGGACCAGCCTGCTAGCTAACATACGGACAAACAAAAACCTTATTTTTCCTTTTCTTTGAGGTCTAACTATTTTTTTTTTTAGTTTTAGTTACCGTAATTTCCGGACTATAAGCCGCTACTTTTTCCCCTCGTTCTGGTCCCTGCGGCTTATACAAGGGTGCGGCTTATTTACGGCCTGTTCTTCTCCGACACCAACGAAGAGGATTTCGGTGGTTTTAGTACGCAGGAGGAAGACGATGACACAATGATTAAAGACTGACTTTTCATATACCGGTAGGCTGGTTATTTTGATAACGTACAGGCGAGCACTTTGTATTACTTTGCACCGTTTTATTATTTGTACTCTGCACGAATGCTGTTCGCCATGTCAAAGATGTGAAAGTTTGATTGAATGATTGAAAGATTTATTGTTAATAAATGGGACGCTTTGCGTTCCCAAACAGTCATCTCTATCCCGACAATCCCCTCCGTGGTAGCAGGAACCCCAATATACTACGGTAATTACACATCAAAACCCTGCGGCTTATAGTTGGGTGCGGCTTATATGTGGAGCAATCTGTATTTTCCCCTAAATTTAGCTGGTGCGGCTTATAGTCAGGTGCGGCTTATAGTCCGGAAATTACGGTACAAGGTAACCAACTATTAAATTGTACTAACTGCTTTGCAGTCCAATCTATCACAGGATACCTTTTTCACACGTAAGACAATAGAATACTATGGCCTTTACAACATTTAAAAAATAATAAGAACATCGGTATACTAGTGTGTGTGTGTGCGTGAATAAAAGGCATTAAGTTAAATCAACCTATCCCCAGGTGCATGCATCTAGACCTCCACCCCAGATCACACCTCACTCCTACCCACTTCTCCAATGTGGGCTTGCTCAGGGTGGAGGACAGAGTAAAACAACTTGCACTGAGCCTACTCTATAAAAACCGCTCCACCTCCCTGATACCGAAGTACATGTCAAACTACTTCCATAACGTAAATGACCACCATAACCACAACACCAGGGGGATCTCCACAAACCACGTTAAACCCAGATTCCGATCTAACAAAGGTCTTAACTCATTCTCCTTCTATGCCACATCAGTATGGAATGTACTCCCAACTGGTGTAAAAGAAAGTGCATCTCTATCCTCCTTCAAAACCGCACTAAAAGAACACCTCCATTCAACTTCAACCCTAGACTAACACCCTACCCCCACCACATCCCACCTCCCCAGATTGTAAATAATCAAATGTATATAATCAAATGTATATACTTGTTCTTATGCTTTCTGAGCTCACTATGTTCACTGCTCGCTGTACATATCCTATGAAGTCAGCCCTACACTGTTTCAATGTCCATTTCTCAGATTATATAATGGTTGATGACTGAAGTGCTGATATCAACCAAACCTAACCCCCCCTCCACAACCCACCCCCCGGATTGTAAATAATTCAATGTATATACTCTGATGATTAACTTGTGTGATGACTGTATTATGCTGATAGTATATATTTGTACCATGAATTGATTAACGTGGACCCCGACTTAAACAAGTTGAAAAACTATTGGGGTGTTACCATTTAGTGGTCAATTGCACGGAATATGTACTGTACTGTGCAATCTACTAATAAAAGTTTCAATCAATCAATCAATCAATCAATCAGTCTTTGGAGGTGGGAGGAAGCCGGAGTACCCGGAGGGAACCCACACAGTCACGGAGAGAACATGGATGGATGGATGGAAGTTAAATCTCTTTGTAAAAAATACAAAAAAGCAGCAGGAAACAGGAAGTGGCTTTCAGTCAATGATGTAGTTCCCATTCAACCAGGAAGTAGCCTGCCGGCTAACATACAGACATACATGCAAATAAATAGGCCTATGCGTTGCTTCCTGTTTTTTTAAAAACCTTAAAAAATGTATTAATTTAAATTGTTTCTTTGTGAAACACACGTCAGAATGAAAAATGGCCTGTTACCTGTTGTGATCCTCCATGACTCAGGAGCTAGCCAGCTAACAGCTAACATACGGACAGACAAACAAAAATGTATTGTTTCAAATAAAAAAAGATGTACTTTTTTGAAGGAATTATTCTTTCTTGTTTAGTTTAAGTTACATTGATAATGTTCCACCCACCACAGAAGGAAAAATAGCATTTCGGTCATCCTCCACAAAGCAGGAAGTGGCCATCAGTGAGTGTTATGTTATTCAAAGTGAACCAGAAAGTAGCCTGCTAGCTAACACACGACAAACAAAAGTGTTGTTTTAAAAAAAAACACAACACTTTTTTTTTTTTTAAAGGAGGAATCCTTTCATTTTTAGTTTGAGTCACAATTGAACTGTTCCCACCACCCCAGAATTAAAAAAAATATTGTACCTTTTTAGTCATACTCCATGAAGCAGGAAGTAGCCTGCTACTAACATTACAAAAATCTTTTTTTTTTTTTTTTTAATTTTTTAAGAATAATTATTTATTTTCTAGTTTTTGAGTCAGACGGCAACTGTTCTGTTCTGCTTTTCAAATAATTCATTTTAGAGATGTCCGATAGCGGCTTTTTTGCCGATATCCGATATTCCGATATTGTCCAACTATGAATTACCGATTCCGACATCAACCGATACCGATATATACAGTCGTGGAATTAACACATTATTGTGCCTAATTTTGTTGTGATGCCCCGCTGGATGCATTAAACAATGTAACAAGGTTTTCCAAAATAAATCAACTCAAGTTATGGAAAAAAATGCCAACATGGCACTGCCAGATTTATTATTGAAGTCGCAAAGTGCTTCTTTTTTTTTTAACATGCCTCAAAACAGCAGCTTGGAATTTGGGACATGCTCTCCCTGAGAGCATGAGGAGGTTGAGGTGGGCGGGGTTGGTGGGGGCGGGGCTGAGGTGTGTGTGTGTGGGGGGGGGGGGGGGTAGCGGGGGTGCATATTGTAGTGTCCCGGAAGAGTTAGTGCTGCAAGGGGTTCTGGGCATTTGTTCTGTTGTGTTTATGTTGTGTTACGGTACGGATGTTCTCCCGAAATATGTTTTTCATTCTTGTCTGGTGTGGGTTCACAGTGTGGCGCATATTTGTAACAGTGTTAATGTTGTTTCTACGGACACCCTCAGTGTGACCTGTGTGGCTGTTGACCAAGTATGCCTTGCATTCACTTGTGTGAAAAGCCGTAGATATCATGTGACTGGGCCGGCATGCAAAGGCAGTGCCTTTAAGGTTTATTGGCGCTCTGTACTTCTCCCTACCTCCGTGTACACAGCAGCGTTTTAAAAAGTCATACATTTTACTTTTTGAAACAGATACCGATAATTTTGAAACCGATACCGATAATTTACGATATTACATTTCAAAGCATTTATCGGCAGTCCAATATTATCGGACATCCCTAATTCATTTTACTGTTTTAGTCTGAGTCATTATGTGTTTCACCCATAGACATACAAACGCCGCCTTATTGTGAATGCAAACTGTAAATAGAGAAGATGCCTCGGCTCTTACATGTGCTGCATGAACTTGTACCATTTGAGTTACAGTCCAAACTAATTCTGACGGGATTCCCTTTCACCGGTAAAACAAAAAAATACATGTGATTGTCTTTGGCCATTATTAAAAATAAAATAAAAATTCAAATAATGACAATTGTATACCTTTCTAAATATAAAAAGCATTTAAAAAAACAAAAAAAGCAGCAAGAAACAGGAAGTGGACATCAGACAGTCGTATGTTATTCTCCATCAACCAGGAAGTAGCCTGCTAGCTAACAAATGAACATACATTGTCTAATCTGTTGTTAAACAGTTTTTTTTAAATACTTTTAGAAAATTGTGGAAGTAGAGAAACAGGTCTGTAGTTTGTACACTGGTGTTTGTCACCAGTCTTAAAAAAATTGGTACGACTTTTGCTCATTTTATCTGGGAATTTGCCTGATATAGGCTTCAGCACCCCCGCGACCCAAAAAGAGACAAGCGGTAGAAAATGGATGAATGGATGAAATGATAGGTTGCTGATATATGTCCAAGCTTATGAAATCTCTTCAATAATCTTCTTTTTTCGTTTCCATACCAATGTCGTTACAATCAGTTGAGGTCTTCAATTGACCTTTTTTCACAATATTGATTATTTCCTCTTTTGTCACTCCTTCGAGGAACATAGAGTTGGGGTTTCTATTTATAGCGTCATTCAAGTCCTCAACTGACTCGGGACCTGGAATCTTTTCCTCCAGATTTGGTCCAATGTTCACAAAGTACTTATTGCAGCTTTCAACTACTTCGTTCATGTTGTAATTTTTTACATTTCCATCTAGGTATTTAGGATAGTCCTTTTTAGCAACATTTTTAATCATGCTATTTAGGATGCCCCATGTTGCTCTCATATTGTTTTTGTTCTGGTTCAATATATGACTGTACTATTCTTTTCTACACGTTCATAGTATGCCAGTTAGCTTGTTCTTATACGTTTTGTACTTGTTTTCTGCTTCTGTAGATCTTTGTGTTATAAATGTTCTATATAATGTATTCTTTTTGCAAGCATTTTTCAGTCCTTTTGTCATCCATGGTTGATTATTTTTCTTTTGCTTCTTACTAAGTTGTTTCAATGGACAGTGTTTTTCATAAAGCATCTCATCTCATCTACATACTTTTCACTGTAGACATTGTCCCAACTCTGTTTTCTCAGATCACTTTTGAAAGTTGTCATACTTTGTTCTGTACATATTCTTCGAAAAGTCTTTTATCAGCAATGTTCCCTTTCTTATAGTTTCCGTCATAATTTATGAACACTGGCAGATGATCACTGATGCCGGCTATTAGCAGGCCACTTGTGGTATTGTTATTAAAATCATTGGTAAAAATATTATCAGTAAGTGTGGCTCTGTGTCCTGAGATTCTGCTTGGCCTTGTGATTTTAGGATATAAACTCAGGCTGTACATTGTGTAAATAATGTAATCTATAGGCTTTTGTTTGTTAGGTTTCAAGGGGTCAATGTTGAAGTCTCCACATAAGGAGGTTATTTTTTGACTGATTTCAGTAAAAGTTGCCTTAATCCAGTTCTCAAATGTATCAATGTTTGACTTCTGTGATCTATATGTATACACAACTGATCAGTACGTTTTTGCTATTTTTATGACATATTTCAATGTTTATACATTCTAAGATATTATTAATAGTAAGTGACATATTTTTTTTACCACTTTATAGTTCAGATTCTTCATCACGTACACAGCTACTCCCCCTCTGTTTATGTTGATTCTGTTTATATAATTTAGTTTGAATCCTCCCATGTCAAAATCCTTTACTTTTTTAGCATCCATCCATGTTTCTGAGATAGTGATAAATTTGAAGGGTTCATTGAATTGTTCCAAAAAATGCTTCACATTGTTGTGGTTAGCATGCAAAGTTCTGCTGTTTAAATTAATAATCGACAGTTTGTTGTCTATTTTAATGTTTCTGTTGTATTGTTCGTCAGTATAAAAAAAATAAATTATTCCTGGTGTGAAAAAATGTGTTACCTGGTGTTACCTTTTATTAACATCCACGAACCGGCATGCTGCAGTTAAACATACCACAAAACGCAAATATCAGGTTTATCCTAACACTTAGGATAGTAGGCCTACTGCAGAATCATTTACCGACTAGTTGACAAACACAGGAAGTCTCCAAGAGGCCTCATTTGAAGACATGAGCCTGCCCCCTTTCCACACATGCCTCTCACCTCTCAGCACTCTCAGCCCTCATCGTGAACGCGTCGCCGTGGATTTATCTTTGGCTCCACGCCTGCTGGTGTCCGAGCCACGTTCAAGCTCTTTATCAGGTGTCGGCTGTGGGTTTAGTGTCACCGGAGTTGTGTTTGTTTCCGTTCACACCTACAGTGAAGCGGAAGCATCCAACTCTCTCGAATAAGGTCTCTTAAGAGTGAATAATATTTTGTCAATGTGTGTTTGACCAAGAAAGAAACCGTTGGTAAAGGCTGGTGCAGCCTATATCTAACAATGGGCGAATCCCAACTGTGTGCAGGGCTTGGAAAGTCCCACGGTTGGCCGTGGGAATAATAGACATGAAAGGATGAGTGAATGGACACTTCAAATGCAACACGGTCTCGTCCACATTATTGCATTTAGCATCTGATCAGCGGGCAGGAAAGTCGGCAGACAGTGTGGGAATCTCACCAATGAACGGCTAACTACATCTTGATACGACGTGAGAGAATAGCTGATTGTCCATAACCTTCAAAAGGAAGTTCATTGGTTCTCCTTACAGTGGTGAAGCAGTCTCTACTCCTTATCAACATAATTAATCTTAGAAAAACAACGATAAGTTCCCTTAATCTTCCACAAGGCCCGTTTAAACGACACTTGTCTATGATATCCTGTACTTTTTACTGTGTTTCAGTTACTGCCTTCCCTTGTTTTCCATAAAACCACTAAATAAACATTTGATAAGATTAGACCAATTGCAACCAACTGTCTGACCGAGTTCCTCTTCCCAGGAGAGAACGGTAGCTGAAAACAGAAGCAAACAGTTGTTGTTTTTTACAACATTAAAAGACAGACGGCCTCGTCACAAAGCAGTTCCGTCCGACAGAGAAATTGGAGCTGGACTTGAGAGGGGAGTGTAATGTGGTTAAAGGTACCATGAAAAAGGCAGCTGTAACTGCATTTTGTCCTGCATGGAGCTCAAGACTGACTGCTGACATGAGGCCAGTCATTACGTTGAACTCCATGCTTGTGCATTTCTGTGTCTAATTCCTGATAATGAAATTAGGTACAAAGGTATTTGGACAGTGATAAAGTGCTTTTCCTTAGTTTAGCCTTTACAAAGAATCAAAATAAAACCATCAAAACAACATGTGGTGTTTCACCCTTGGTGATGCATTCACTTGCTTCTTGTTAGTGGATCTTACCCTGGTTTGAGATCAGCCCAGTGACTTGGGCAAAATTGGCCTTTTAAGCATTTTACAAAATTAACAATGTCCATAGAGCCTGTTTAGGAGCACCAGACATGAGATTCTATCATCTCAATCACTTTTTTGCTCCACTTTCAGAGGAGGCACTTCAACGGTTGATTTGGAAGTTCCAGGTTTTCAATACATCAAACGGGAAAATCTTAATTCCTCATTGACGTGATACCACCTTTGACTCACCACATGCTACTGTAGACAAGCCTGCCCTATTTGAATGCCCACCACTTTCCAGAGGACAGCTTTGTAAAAAGAAAAAAAATGGAGGCATCGCTACACATCTTATATTTAGGCCTTGAGCTCTGCCGACTGTCCGTCAATCATCTACAAATAGTGGAGGTCTAAGTTTAAATCAGCGATTTTAATATTCACGTGAATACCCCATCACGCCACGCTCGGAGGGTCTACGCAGACTATAATCGACAGTTGTGGTGTTAATCAAATGACCTATGAACCCACGCATGGCAACAGTAATACGTTCGAACTAGTCCTGGTCCAGGGTGTTACCGCCGCTTTAAGTTTTGGTATTCCCATACAACAAAGTAATGTCCGATCACTACTTCATAAAATTTGAAGTTCTTACCAATTGTCAACGTCCAACAAAATAATGCTTTAGCAGCCTATGACTAAGAGTCTCTCTGACATACTGCCCTCGGTAATGACACGGTTCCTCAATTATGTGGGCTCTATCGATAGCCTCACCAACGACTTTTTTGATGCCGCAAGGCCATTGATAGTATATCACCGTTAAAACTCAAAAAGGCCCCTGAGAGGGGTACCCCCTGTTTCCTGGAAGATACCAAAGCTCATAAACAATCATGTATAGAGAGTTGGAACGCAAATGGCGTGCAACTAAATTAGAGGTATTTCTTCTGGCATGGAATGATAGTTTATTCATTTATCAACGCGCTCTTGCCTTAGCTAAAACTATTACTCCAATCTCATCACAATAGCATCGCTAACTCAACGAGGAACTTCTCCTGGTAGCTCTACCATCAGTATTAAATATCGCTAACTTATCACACTCCTCTTGTACTGTTTCCCTTGCATTCAAAACAGCGGTCATTTGTCCTCCGCCTAAAAGACCTAACCTTGACTCTAACTCCTGCTCAACGATCGGCCGGTGTTGCACCTCCCTTTTATCTCCAAAATTTTAGAATTTTTTTTTGCAGGGCAGCTTAATGAATACTTGGTGTCTTGCAAACTTTGTGAACCCTTTCAGTCAGGTTTCAGTGCAAATCCCTCAACTGAGAGGGCCCTTGCAAAAGTGACCAACGATTTGTTACCAATTATAGATGCTGATGCCTCTTCTGATCTTAATGCTACCTTCGATACGGTCGATCATAAAATTCTGTTGGAATGCATAAAATCACATATTGGCATGTCAGGCTTCACTTTTTTCGTAGTTTAACTCCTACCCTACTGAAAGGATACATTGTGTATCTCATAAGAACGTGACCTCGGAGTATGTAATGTTAATCGTTAGCTGGCAACGTGCGCAAAATCATTAACTGGCAACTGACGCACTGTTTGCTGGCTGACAACTAGCTTGCTGATCGCTAGCTGACAACTACGTCATTGATAGCCAGTGTTGGGTTAGTTACTGAAAACCAGTAACTAGTTAGTTACTAGTTACTTTATTTCAAAAGTAACTATGTTACTAACTCAGTTACTTACACCAAAAAGTAACGCGTTACTGTGAAAAGTAACTACTTAGTTACTTTTTTTTTTCTTTTTTTAAAAAGCTCCCATTAATGCCCTCTTAGCCTTCATTTCAGTACTGTTATTGCACTGGAGAATAATACAATCTGTTGATCAACTTGACATGCATTTGCATCACTGAACTCTGCTAAGCAATGTGGTCTACATACAACACACAAAGACAAAGATATGTTTAAAGGGCTAATTTATATCAGGCCAGAACAAATTGACGAAACTATTTTAAATAGCTGCAACATAACAAACATAAGTAACAAACAGCATAATAACAACATAGCTGTAAACCTGGCTTCACCTAAGGAAGGCACACGTGACATACACAAAGCCTAACCAGGCAGATTTTAATTGTTGTTTTGGGCAGTAGACGGGGTCTTTGATCCAAGACACAACTTACATTTAACTTCAATGTTCTTTTCTTTGTGCTCGACAAAAGAAAAGAAGTGAGAATATCTTATACTTGCCAACCCTCCCGAATTTCAGTGCCTCTCCCCGGGACAACCATTCTCCCGATTTCCAGCCGGACTTAAAGGCCTACTGAAATGAATTTTTTTTATTTAAACGGGAATAGCAGATCCATTCTATGTGTCATACTTGATCATTTTGCGATATTGCCATATTTTTGCTGAAAAGATTTAGTATAGAACAACGTCGATAAAGTTCGCAACTTTTGGTCTCTGATTAAAAAAAACCTTGCCCCTACCGGAAGTAGCGTGACGTTGTCAGTTGTTCACTCCCTCATATTTTCCTATTGTTTGCAACGCAGCTAGAGCGATTCGGACCATTACCCCATTAATTTGAGCGAGGATGAAAGATTCGTGGACGAGGAACGTTAGAGTGACGGACTAGAATGCAGTGAAATACATATTTTTTTTCGCTCTGACCGTAACTTAGGTACAAGCTGGCTCATTGGATTCCACACTCTCTCCTTTTTCTATTGTGGATCACGGATTTGTATTTTAAACCACCTCGGATACTATATCCTCTTGAAAATGAGAGTCGAGAACGCGAAATGGACATTCAGTGCCTTTTATCTCCACGACAATACATCGGCGAAACGCTTTAGCTACGAGCTAACGTGATAGCATCGTGCTTAACTGCATATAGAAACAAAAAAAATAAACCCCTGACTGGAAGGATAGATAGAAAATCAACAATACTATTAAACCGTGGACATGTAAATACACGGTTAATGCTTTCCAGGCTGGCGAAGGTTAACAATGCTGTGCTAACGACGCCATTGAAGCTAACTTAGCAACTTAGCAACCGGACCGCACAGAGCTATGCTAAAAACATTAGCTCTCCACCTACGCCAGCCAGCCCTCATCTGCTCATCAACACCCGTGCTTACCTGCGTTCCAGCGATCGGCGGAAGGACGAAGGACTTCACCCGATGCGTTTGGCGGCCCGGAGACGTAGGAAGTCAAGGTGAGGTCGCCGGCTAGCGTGTCTGCTCTCCAACAAGTCCTCCTGGTTGTGTTGCTGTAGTCCGCTGCTAAAACACCGATCCCACCTACAACTGTCTTCTTTGCAGCCTTCATTGTTCATTAAACAAATTGCAAAAGATGTCCAGAATACTGTGGAATTATGAAATTAAAACAGAGCTTTTAGTATAGGATTCTACGGGGTACCATAACTTCGTCACGCGCATACGTCATCATACCGCGACGTTTCAGCCGGATATTTCCCGGGAAATTTTAAATGTCACTTTATAAGTTAACCCGGCCGTATTGGCATGTGTTGCAATGTTAAGATTTCATCATTGATATATAAACTATCAGACTGCGTGGTCGGTAGTAGTGGGTTTCAGTAGGCCTTTAAGGCACGCCCCCTCCAGGTCCGTGCGGACCTGAGTGAGGACAGCCTATCGTCACGTCCGCTTGGCTTACTTACTTTTTGGTTGGCCAACGGTTTACGTTGTATTGCGCACCACCCCCCCTTCCCCTCCCTAGACACACACACAGAGCGCCTCCGGCTTGTGACACAAGAGATTCAGAAGGACGACACTGAAGCGCTGCAATAAAACACTCAGATCTTCTGTTTCTAGCCGATACTACATAAAAAATAACGTAAAATAACGCAATAACGCATTATGTAGTAACAGTAACTGAGTTACTGAATATAAAAAATAACACGTTAGATTACTAGTTACCGCCGAAACTAACGGCGTTACATAGTAACGCGTTAGTCCCAACACTGTTGATAGCAAGTTGACAACGAGCACGCTAATTGCTAGCTGATGTAACAGGGGCCAGCCAGTCTAGCTGCGCCAGGTGTACGTTAGTAAACCTTGCTCCCCGACAACTTCAAGGGTAGTGCTGGCTGCTGGGGTGCCAGCTTGGGCTTTTAACCCAGTGGTTAGCACACTCGTCTCTCATACAAACAACCAGGGTTCGTGTCCCAGGCGGAACAGAAAGCAGGGACTGAACCGGGCGGGTTACATTAGTGCCGGGACCCGGATGACAGTGAGGTTTAGGGGGTGAGTCTAGGGGTCAGCCAGTGTGTATGTTAGTAGACCTCGCTCCCCGACAACTTCAAGGGTCGTGCTAGCTGCTGTGCTGCCCGCTCAAGCTTCTAGCCCAATGGTCAGCACACTTGCCTCTCATACGAACAACCAGGGTTTGAGTCCAAGGCGGAACAGAAAGCAGGGACTGAACAAGGTGGGTTACACTGGCCACTAATGCGCTAATCTCTAGCTGACAATTAATTCCTATCGCCAGCTGCAGACTAGAGCGCTAATCGCCAGCTGGCAAACAAGAGTGCTAATCGCTAGTTGGCAACTAGAGTGCTAATGACTAGCTATCTTAAATGTTACATTGAAATAATATAATTATGAATAAATTCATGTAATACGTTATTTATTCATGTTCAACTACATGACATTGTATTTGCCCAACGTTCATGAGTATTTAAAGACATTTATATTCGTGGTAAAAATGGGGGGGGATATAAAAAAGTATATGTAAAAACAAATCTACCAAAAATGTCACGGGCCCCGTGCACTACCTCTGTGGACCCCCTCTGCTCTATGTTGTCAATGCTGCAAAGACCTGCTCCTGAATATGTTGACGCTTGATTTTTAAAAGCATTCAAGCATCGTAGCAAGGTGACTGTACATAACGTTGAAAACAATTTTAATAGCTTGTCGCCAAGGTCAGCGCCGGGGTTGTGCTATGTGCGGAATGAGCAAAGCCCTGTGCTGCTCTGCCTTCAGACGACTCCAGAGAGTCGCGGTCATTGTGTGGCAGCCGAGAGGGGAACAAAGACATTTCCACTGGAGGAACTTTGGGTTCCTGTCGATAAGAGGGCAGCATTCTGAGGCCGACTGTGTTTATACGCCAGTGTACAGTGAGGACCTGGAGAGCAACACAGCCTCGCACTTTCCAGACAACAAGTGGCGACTGTATAAATAGTCACCCCTTGGAGGAACATCAAAGCCAGGGCGAAAAATTCCAGCCCAAGATCAAGATTCTCCCCCTGGAATTAAGATGATTTATGTGCCTCAAACCTGTTCAGAAATAATCTTTCAGTGCATGTGTTTTAGAATTGTCTCTTTATTACGATTTTCCACTTGCTGTTCTGTCATCATTGTACTTTTTTTCCTGTGGCCATCAATATACTCCTGTGGTGACATCACACAAAAAAGCTAAAGAAAAAGCAAAGCACACTTGTGATGTCAACATTTTAGTGCTCGACTAATTTAAATATTGAGGTGCTCACTTTTACACCTACAGTAATTTTCATCATTTTAACGGGATTTAATACAACATTTGTCCATTTTTAAGAAAATTACCCAGGATAATGAATACATTAATTTAAAAAAAGCTTTTCCTGAACATCAAAACTTTCAAGACTTTTCAGATTAGCCGTAATTCTTGAGGGCCAGCGCCATGTGCTGAAGGGCCCATTAAATCCAACATAATTGCTGTCAAACAATTTTAATGTTTAATCAGATTAATGTGGGATACATTTTGATTAATCCCAATTAAACATAATTCATTTTTAATCTGTATAATTATGTTTGGTTTTGCCTGAGTAAACACACTGTAGATAAAAAAGGGAACCTGTCCAATCCTGTTGGCACTCAAGTGTTTTTTTCCTAAGTGCTTAAAGTTACGCTTGTTTCTCTTATTCTAATTCTTCCATCCAGCCTGCCCACGTAAAATAGGCAAAACTGTGTAAATCTGGAACAAAGACAAGCTCTTTACAAACGCAACGGACTTTGCTGTGACGCCTTTTCTTCTCGGTTGTGTGAACATGTACACAGTCTTGGAGTTTTCACTCGTGAATGTGGTTGAAAACTATGATGAAGATAACATTTAAGTCTAAAAAAATTAAAAATAAATAAAAAAGGACTATCAATTCAGGCAGTGTGTGTTGCCATGGTGATGTGTGTATGCACACTACAACATATTCTTCTTCCTGACTGCATGTGGATACCAACAATTGAGTATTATATATATTTTTTACATACACTGTAAAAAGATTTTAGATTTTACTGTAAAAACTGGCAGTGTTATTTTTACAACCCATCCATCCATCCATCCATCCATCCATTTTCTACCGCTTATTCCCTTTGGGGTAGCGGGGGGCGCTGTAGCCTATCTCAGCTACAATCGGGCAGAAGGCGGTGTACACCCTGGACAAGTCGCCACCTCATCGCAGGGCCAACACAGATAGACAGACAACATTCACACTCCCATTCACACACTAGGGCCAATTTAGTGTTGCCAATCAACCTATCCCCAGGTGCATGTCTTTGGAGGTGGGAGGAAGCCGGAGTACCTGGAGGGAACCCACGCAGTCACGGGGAGAACATGCAAACTCCACAACCCATTACGGTAAATGGAAAAACAGTAACCTGTTTTGTACGGGGGGAAAATGGCAGCTTAGTCACCAGAATTTTACTGTAAAAATGATGGTTGATTTAACCACATATTACTTTAAATGGCAAAACAGTACCACTGTTTTTTATTTTTAATTCTGGAAACTATGCTGCAAGGTTGTTTTTTTTACTGTTTTTACAATTTACAGTAATGCACCGTTTAAACAACCATAGATTTTACGGGAAAAGACTGGCAGCCCACTCAACAAATTTTACTGGAAATAAACAGTAGTAGTTTTTTTTCAATAGAATATGCTGTAAAAACCATCTTGAATTTTACAGTGTAATTTTTTGTGTACAATTTGCTTTAAAAACAGAAGTCAAGCAGATACTTAAGTATCTATTTTATTTCAACCAAAACAATTGTATGGAACATATGATATAATATTTGTTGCAATAATAGATACTATTAAAGTTTAAGAAGGTATGCATTTTCATGCAGTACATATTTGTTTTCTTTCAAACTGGAAAAACGAACACAATTAGTTGTTGTATAAAACTTTGATGCATACAATTCCTAGGTGTTCGCGAGCCATATTAAAATGATGGGCGGGCCAAATCTGGCACCGGGGCCTTGAGTTTGACACATGTGACTCTTTGCTTCACTTGTTATTATAACCAACCTGGTGTTTAGTAGAAATGTTTGTGAAACCCTGAAGCATTAGAAGGGCTTGACAGCTGTGTGTGTGTGTGTGTGTGTGTGTGTGTGTGTGTGTGTGTGTGTGTGTGTGTGTGTGTGTGTGTGTGTGTGTGTGTGTGTGTGTGTGTGTGTGTGTGTGTGTGTGTGTGTGTGCGCGCGCTAGCGCGGGGCAGTGTGGCAGTTTAATATCAACTGACCAAATTTTTTGTATTGATTTAGATTAGATCAGTGGTTCTTAACCTTGTTGGAGGTACCGAACCCCACCAGTTTCATATGCGCATTCACCGAACCCTTCTTTAGTGAAAAATACAAATATATATATTTTTTATTCAATAAAAAGTCATATGTTTTTTTACTGGTGCACAAAATGAACCTTGCATGAACATCACCTTGTTCAAAGAACAAAACCAACACAGTGCATGAACTCACAACAAATTACACACCTTACACACATTACCATGAATTGGTTAACGTGGACCCCGACTTAAACAAGTTGAAAAACTTACTCGGGTGTTACCATTTAGTGGTCAATTGTACGGAATATGTACTGTACTGTGTAAACTGTACTGTTTCATATAATGTATTCTCTTCCTTTGCAATCTGCTAGTAAAAGTTTCAATCAATCAATCAAAAAACCTGCAAATCAGATGGAAAATTAGAGGGAACATTGTTTGGGGGTATCCATAATACGCCGATAGGGATAAGTTTTTATTTACACAATAATTCGGATGTGTCTATACCTCCGTGGCGGAGGCTCCGCCGAACCCCTGAGCCCGACTCACCGAACCCAGGTTAAGAACCACTGGATTAGACACAGCAAGTATTTGCTATTAAAGAGTTGTTCAATGATCACGGTCCAGACGAAATTGTTGTTAACGTCCGTTAGTTCAAAAACAGCCGATATACGTGCAGTGCACTTTTCTTTATGATATAAATTCAGAGTGTCATTATGGTGCTTTTTATCCTCATCTCAAAGGACATTTCCGGGTGTCTCAATTGAAGCCACCAAAATAGTTTACTTGAAGTTTCTTTTATCATTTTATTATGTGTGGTGTACACGGCATCCAACCTTCAAGTGCAGTATAGCGTTTCAGCTTCCTAGGGCGCTGGACTTATTCCAGCCTGAGAGAACAAAAGCACTTATTTGGATGGGAGAATACACAGAAAGACAGTTTTGAAAAAAAACAGCCATAATTAATGGTTGTTCCTATAAAAGCGAGCATCTTGGATGAATGAAACGCAGCGCGTCCATGGGAGAATCTGGCGTTTAAAAAACACCTTTGACAAGTTAATGTTCAAGGATTTTGAACGTGCCCGTACACGTTTCAACTTGTATCCGATCTCTAAGCTTTCTAATGTTCACAACAGGGCTTTTGTTGGTTTTTAAAGGCTACTCACCACACAATAAATCAAGGAACGAATACGTTCACACTAGCATACATTACATAGTCCGCCCATTTATAAAGTTAAAATAAGGTGGGTCCACGTCTGTTCCTGTCCCTCCCTCAGTCAATCAGCACAAACTACACATCTCACAACTGTGTTTTAGCCTTCAGTACTAATGCTTAGCCCTACTGTGGCTAAGGATGGGTAACAGTCACATTTGAACCTGGGAATTAAAATCTGTACTCAACATTACCACTTTTTGGTACTTTTGTGAGTGTTAATAAACAATTGTTTTGGATAACAAAATCTAACTTTTTATTGCAACATGTAAACATGAGCTGATTATGATAACTGCTGTCCAGTTATACCAGGTTTTTCGGACTATAAGGCGCACTTAAAATCCTTTCATTTTCTCAAAAATCGACAGTGCGCCTTATAACCCGGTGCGCCTAATATACGTACGGATTAATTCTTGTTGTGCTTACCAACCTCGAATCAGTTTTATTTGGTACATGGTGTAATGATAAGTGTGACCAGTAGATAGTAATCACACATAAGAGATACGTGTAGACTGCAATATGACGCCAATAACCAACACCAAACTTTAAATGTTCCATTGAAAATATAGAACATTACACACGGCGCGTTTAAAACTATGTCAAAATGTTTTTTACGACTTTGGTAAGCTATGAAGCCGCACACCTTGATGGACTTTCGGCACATCACGGCTACCGTGGTCAGACATACAAGTATTACTATGGTGTGTGTATAAGGACCCCAAAATGGCACCCATTAGCAGACATTATCTGGCGTTTTGTTTCGCAAAATTATGCAAAATCAACTTTTCTTATATGGTACCTGCTGATGTGTCTGCATACGTCCTGAAAATGTGCACGCGTCTGCCATTGTAGTCCGCCATAGCCGATAAGCTTCTTCTTTTTCTCTAGCTTCTTGTTATGGGACATTCATCCTCCGTTGTAGCCATTTCAAAAATAAAGTACCGTAAAGTTCTAACTTATATCTGTCAGTAAACTCGCCACGAAAGCGCTAAAAACTACCGGTGGAATGGGTTTACATAATTCACCCACGGAACTTTAGTTATTAGAGAATTCCGGTCGGATGGTTTTTCATGAGACACATTTCCGGCGTTGTTGTTGCACTAGTGAGCCACGGATGAGGAGATGCTTCTCCGTTACTTTAAGTAAAGTCTGAATTTCATTAAAACAGTTAGCTCCATCTTTCGACACTTCTTCCACTCCCGTCCTTGCACGCTACAACAAAGAAAAGACGCTGCCGAAGGTGAGCCACGTAAATAAGACAGCACACTGTCAGAAAGTGACTTGAAGATGATCTGTAAAACAATCTATGCAACATTTTGACCAAAGAACCACCATTACATGTTATGTAGACCACAAGGAAGTGTTTTACATTTAGCAAAAAATCATTATATGACCCATTTAATGCGCCTTTTGTATGAAAATAGACCTAAATAAACCCGCTCATCGGCAGTGCGCTTTATAACCCGGTGCGCCCTATGCTCCGGAAAATATGGTATCTTGTTTTATTATCACATTTCTGAGCCACATTTGCAGGTATAACATTAAGTTGCAAACCAAGTTCAAAACGTTAGATGGCGGTCGTGTATAGTTTGTGTGTAGTTTAGTTTTTTGTTGGCTAGTCAGTTCAGTCTTTTCTGTCTTTTGTTGCGCCCTAAAAAAATTTAATATTGTGAGTATTGTACTTATAATGCACCAGCTGTTTCATTGTAACGTGCATCTTAGTTGAAGTTTATATTAACGCATTTGGAGGTGTTGAAATCGACATGGCTAATGCTAATCAGCAACATGTCAATAGCAAAGCCAATGTATATTAACATCAAGCTAGGGCTTTTATGGAAAACGTAACTTATGTCGGAGCGCTCTTTGAGTCAATTTCTTTGTTGGCATTGAAAATTGCAACATTACCTAGAGGTAGCTTGGCCAAGTGCAGGCATGACGTCGCGCGCAACCCAGGTACGGAAACATTGCGCCACTGGATTTACGTGAATCGGTGCCCGATGGGATTAAGTCGATGCCAAAAACATACCAGATTCGGTACCCATCCCTAAAAATGGCATTACATAGCCCCCCCATTTAGAGTTCAGCAAAATAATGTAGAAAATAGATGATTTGACAGAAAAGCCTCCCACATCACGAGCTGTCAGAGAGTCTACGGCAGGGATATTCAACTAAATTGTTTTGTGAGGGCACATTACCGGATTTCTCCTTTCACTATTAGTCTTATATTGCATATTCCGGGCAGCCAGCGCCCTTGATTGTGGTCAATTTATTTTTTAAAGGACCTTCAAAAGTAAGTTTATCACCAGTTTTTTTTTAACTGAACTTGCGTGCCACTAGTTGAATAGCCCAAATGACGAAAAAGGGAGGATCTAAAACGGAACCTTGAGGAACACCAAAGAAGTTGAACAAATGACTACTGACTGCATCGGAAGTAAACAAGCTACAGCAACACCTTATTACATAAATCACATACCTGACAAAAAGGGAGAGGACTTAAAGGGGTGCCTTGAGGAACGCATAAATCACAAGTTTGGTTCTCTGTTTGCTAGCAAGATTAAAAAGTCAGTGCAAGGATCAGTGGTTCAAGGCTCTTCCAACTCTGGTGTTTTTAGGAATTTGCTGCAAAAATGTTGGTCTGCCAAGTATTGAACAGACATCGGGGGATGGTATGGTGTCATTCCCAGGCAGATTCAGCCGTTTGAATAGCCCTGGCCTGCAGACAGAGATAGTGTTTATTCCACTTATTTACTGTATATCAGTTGTGAAAACCTCACTTCCCGAGACCTTAAGAGTTGTGCTGGTCAATGATTCGACAGCCTGCAACATTTCACTACACCTAGTGTGTGTGTGTGACAATCATTGGTACACATTATTTTACTGTAGCCCAGTGGCTAGCACGGCTCGAATAATTCTAAAATCGGTTGGGATTTGTGGTCGTCGGTCTGTGCTCATGGTGTGCAGAGCTGGACCTTGCTGGGTTACGCAACTCCCCCCCCCAGTAGCCATTATTGACGAATGTATTTCCAGTATCCTTCTCACTTATTCCTGCTTGTTTCATTGGAGCACAGATGGACCCCTCTCCCCCTCCTCCTCCCCCCCGATCCGTTTTTGGGAAGGTCACCCCAGTCAAGCGTTAAGTCAAGTCAATTGATTAAAGGATCAAATAGGATTCCAATTTATTGACCTGCCCTCCCCCCTTCCTCCTTCAACCCATCTCTGTCAGTGCCTTTGTCTAAACACAGAAAATGTGAAATGTCTAAAAATAACTGTTTACTTTAGAATTAGTGCATTACCTAAGCCTCTAATTTACAATAAATATAATATTTCACACACACGTTTTAGTATTGCCTGTAAAAAAGCCCTTTTTACGATGTGCACACCCATTGCTAGATACTCATTCACGAATTAGTGTTCACCTTGAGCAATCCCTAATTCTTCGGCTCTTGTGACAACAATCCTAAATGGAGGGTGAAAATGCAGCCTGAGGAAATGCATTTTTGGAGTACAGTCCTACCGGATTAGCATGGTTTATTTAGTGATTATGTTTCAATCTTACTATAATTGACATAGTTCAACAGTATTTTGTGACATGCCCCAACCAACACAGGAATGAGTCATATTGCAAAACCCCTCTATCGTTCCTATTGTGATTTCATAATTCACTATGAATGCAATGAGTCAAAGCTGCATTCCATTTAATCCACGGGTGAGGTGAGGTAGGTGTGGGCATGTTTTTTTTTTTACTCTCTCTTGACTGTTTTTTATGTAAACGCTATTATTTATGAGCACAAACAACCAATGCCAATACAAATCAGCAAGATTGGTGTTAGAATAATCTGTATAATTATTTTATTTTTGGGGGGGGATTTTTTATTCTCTTTATTTTATTCATTTTTTAAAATTTATACAGGCAAATATTTCAGTAATATTTGAACATATGACATAACTGGTCAATTTCCTAATTTACTTCTTTGTTAGTGTCTAAACCAGAGGTGTCCAACCTTTTTGCGCTGAGGGCCACAGACTGACAAATTTTTGGTAGTTTTCACCTACAAAACTCCTTCAATAAACAGATTTTTTTTTTGTTCAAAGAACTAGAAAATGCAATTTTGGTAGATCTTTTGTGTGAATGCCAAAGAGCCAATGCCGAACTAAAATGCCTACAAGTAGCAAAAACTTAGCAAAATAAGCTAAAGAAAAACTAGCATGCTAACATCATTATGCTAACATGCTACCAATAGCATCCTTTCAGTTAGCATTTGTGAAATACCAAAATATATAAAACTGGGATGTATACCTGCTAAATTAGCTAAAAAAGCTAGCATGCTAATCTTAGCACGCCAAAATGCTAACTGTAACGTACGGCAAGTACCAAAATATTTTACTCAGAAGTGTGTAATTTGTTTAAAATGCTAACATACATCAAGTCCCAAAATATGACTGAAGTATTTACCTACAAAACTAGCTAAAAAAAAAATTTATAAAAAAATTAAAAAATAGCATACCAATGTTAGCATGCTAACAGATATCATTCGTCAAGTAACAAAATATTTGACGCCGTGGTGTAAACCGGCTAACTTTGGAAAAAAGATGGCATACTAATATTAGAATGTTAGCTACAGGATGCACTTTGGACACCCCTGGTCTAAACCATCTGAAAATAAAATAGGCCTAAAATAAAACAACCTTTATAGAAACATACTAGTTTAAATATAAGATCAACACTTTTTA
Organism: Entelurus aequoreus; assembly: GCF_033978785.1. Lineage (NCBI taxonomy): Eukaryota > Metazoa > Chordata > Actinopteri > Syngnathiformes > Syngnathidae > Entelurus > Entelurus aequoreus. The sequence goes on along the minus strand of NC_084753.1, from coordinate 18,345,224 downwards.
AACAACATCAATATGTGGAATTAAATTATTTAACAGTGCAAAGATGTAATAATAGTGTTTAAGGTGTTTGATACGTCCATCATAAAGCTTATAACCAAATAAGGAATTGTCTAACATCTGTTTACTATTAACTATAGTCTTCACATTATTGCACAAACAATCCACAAACTATTATATTAAATTACCCCCAGGGTGTTTTGTTCTAAGGCGGTCTAAAATGATGAGGGGTGACAAGAACTGAGGTTTAACAATTTTTCTACAAAACAGGACTAAGTACAAACAATAGAAATACCAGCGCTGAGAGTGAACTGAGCTATTTATAAAATGGACACTCTACTACTTTTGTCCTCCTTGTTTGCTCTACCTTAGCAGATACCGAAACTGAAAGTTAACTTGACACATCTCTTTCTTCTCCCTCACTCCAGGCTGCTACTTCATGACGCCATTAATAATTATAATAGTGTGTGTGAGCGCATGAATAAGGAAACCGGTAAGCTCAGGGTGTGTAGCTCTTCTATTCCTCAATTCCATATCGTTATCATTTTCTTACCTCATGACAAAAACAGGATAATATTACTCACTATATACAGGAAGTGAACGCATGTATTATTAATTAACTGCTGTGAAACAGAGAAGTTGCAGGTTGAAATGAGCTCTGATTCTTCCTGCTCCTTTTCAGACATGTGACTATGTATCAGGCCTGAGCAATTATTTTGACTCGGGGGGCCAAATTTAGAGAAAGAAATCTGTCCGGGGGCCGGTATATCTATTTTTAGGAACACTAATACAAAATCTCACAATAATGTCTGAATGAAAGGAATTGAAACGTTTTTTTACTGAATGAGACGCCCAGAATGTACATGAATGCGGGATCTACAATATTAACTATGAACGATAAAACACTGAATATTGACAACATATGAACGTCACACCCTCTCCATCGACATATTTTACAATCAAGCAAAAGGCAACAAAAATGCAACAAACAGCGAAATATGAACGCGAAGGGTAAAAAAAACAAAAAATACTGATATATGTGATATATCACTAAGTTTTAGAACTTTATTGTAAAAATCTCCTTCCGCGTCTGTCCCTGACACCACATTTTCAGGCTCGCTCTGGAAACTGCTGTGACTTAGATGACCATATATATCATGCAAAAGCGCAGATTCCAAACATTGAAATACTTCGTATAGTTCAAGACTTACGGTCATTTGAAAACACCACTGCACACCATAACGGCAGCTAGTTTCCATCTTAAAGATCTAAAGAAATTATTAGGGAATGTCCAGCGGGCCAGATTGAAAAGCTTAACGGGGCTTTGCCCAGGTCTGATATATATGCATGTTCGAAATAAATCAAAACCGTGACCATGAAACAGAATCATTAGGCCATTTTCCACCGCACAAACTTTTTAGGAATTTTTTAAGAAAAGTTCCCCCAGTGCCTTCACCAAAATCTAGTAGATTTAGTTCTTCAGGAACCTTTTAGAGTTCCTCCTAGCTAGGTGGGACTTTTCAAAGCGACCCTGAACCTTTTCAGGGGCGGGCTGTGCTGTCGAACGCTGATTGGTTGAACACTTTTAACGAGGCCTTCCTAAAACTTATTTTTCAAACACCGGCAACTTGTTTATTTCTTATTTTTTGTGTATTTCTATTGCAACTAACTCGACAACGGAGAGAAAGAAGAAGAAAAGGAACTTTCAAAATGCAGGAACTTTTGTGGGGCATCTTTGTGGTAAAGAACGCTGATCAGTGGAACTATTTGATCAAGCATGGTGGTGGTAGTATTATGCTCTGGGCCTGTTTTGCTGCCAATGGAACTGGTGCTTTAAATGGGACAATGAAAAAGGAGGATTACCTCCAAATTCTTCAGGACAACCGGAGGTTGGGTCTTGGGTGCAGTTGGGCGTTCCAACAGGACAATGACCCCAAACACACGTCAAAAGTGGTAAAGGAATGGCTAAATCAGGCTATAATTAAGGTTTTAGAATGGCCTTCCCAAAGTCCTGACTTAAACGTGTGGACAATGCTGAAGAAACAAGTCCATGTCAAAAAACCAACAAATTTAGCTGAACTGCACCAATTTTGTCAAGAGGAGTGGTCAAAAATTCAAGCAAAAGCTTGCCAGAAGCTTGTGGATGGCTACCAAAAGCGCCTTATTGCAGTGAAACTTGCCAAGGGACATGTAAGCAAATATTAACATTGCTGTACATATACTTTTGACCCAGCAGATTTGATCACATCACATCAGTAGACCCATAATAAATTCATAAAAGAACCAAACTTCATGAATGTTTTTTGTGACCAACAAGTATGTGCTCCAATCACTCTCACAAAAAAATGAGTTGTAGAAATTATTGGAAACTCAAGACAGCCATGATATTATGTTCTTTACAACTGTATATATAAAATATTTAAAATGGAATGTAGTGGATCTATACAGTCATAAGAATTATTTTTTTAAATGATCTAAACCATTTATCTTCACAAGTTACTGCTCGCTCCAACTCGATCACTTCATTTGACACTTACGGACTTTAGAGACGAAAAGATTGGAGGCACATCAGGTCTTTACATCTGAGGGGTCCACAAATTAAACAATCCGTGAAAGACAAAGTTGGACTTATTCGTGCATCGCTAAGTAACGTATTTGATGACATAACAAGTGCTGTGCTGATCATGACGTCGAGGAGAAAAAGGATCGATAAGTTTGTTTGCAGTTGATTTCCTGCTACAAATATTAGTCTCATACACAATTTATGTCTGCAGTTGTTTTATGATGTGAAATTCATATTTTGTCTCATTATTTAGCTATAGATGTCCCTGTTGTTGAGCAATGTTTGCTAGCGATATCAAGATTCAGTATGTGCTGTTGAGCCTACGAGAGATGTATTCATCTACAAAACTCAAAACCAGTGAAGTTGGCACGTTGTGTAAATGGTAAATAAAAACAGAATACAATGATTCGCAAATCCTTTTCAACCTATATTCAATTGAATAGACTGCAAAGACAAGATACTTAACATTCGGACTGGAAAACTGTTATTTTTTGCAAATATTAGCTCATTTGGAATTTGATGCCTGCAACATGTTTAAAAAAAGCTGGCACAAGTGGCAAAAAAGACTGAGAAAGTTGAGGAATGCTCATCAAACACTTATTTGGAACATCCCACAGGTGAACAGGCTAATTGGGAACAGGTACATGAACAGGTATATACCCATGATTGGGTACAAAAGCAGCTTCCATGAAATGCTCAGTCATTCACAAACAAGGATGGGGCGAGGGTCACCACTGTCAACAAATGCGTGAGCAAATTGTTGAACAGTTTAAGAAAAACCTTTCTCAACCAGCTATTGCAAGGAATTTAGGGATTTCACCATCTACGGTCTGGAATACCATCAAAAGGTTCGGAGAAGTTGGAGAAATCACTGCACGTAACATCGAATGCCCGTGACCTTGGATCCCTCAGGCGGTACTGCACCAAAAAGTGACATCAGTGTGTAAAGGATATCACCACATGGGCTCAGGAACACTTCAAAAAACCACTGTCAGTAACTACAGTTTGTCACTACATCTGTAAGTGCAAGTTAAAACTCTACTATGCAAAGCGAAAGCCATTTATCAACAACACCCAGAAACGCCGCCGGCTTCGCTGGGCCCGAGCTCATCTAAGATGGACTGATGCAAAGTGGAGAAGTGTTCTGTGGTCTGACGAGTCCACATTTCAAATTATTTTTGGAAACTGTGGACGTTGTGTCCTCCGGATCAAAGAGGAAAAGAACCATCGGGATTGTTCTAGGCCCAAAGTTGAAAAGCCAGCATCTGTGATGGTATGGGAGTGTATTAGTGCCCAAGGCATGGGTAACTTACACATCTGTGAAGGCGCCATTAATGCTGAAAGGTACATAAAGATTTTGGAGCAACATATGTTGCCATCCAAGCAACGTTATCATGGACGCCCCTGCTTATTTCAGAAAGACAAAACATATTTTTCATTAAAATAATGTGACAACCAACCCCATGATGGGGCTGCTTGTCACAACTGTATCAAACTGCCAGCCAGGACGCAGACTTCTTCTATGGTTATCATCCCGCTCCTTCCCAACACATGCTTATGTTCTGTGTAAGTGGTCTTCTATAAACTCCTGGGACTATTTTACAGCGTGTAACGCCGGTCAAGCCCGGGGAGGTGCAAATGGACCTGGCGTATCAGCCCACGGCGTATCGGGTTGCGCTGCACGCCGACATGTGAGCATGCACTAACAGACATGCACGCAGTATGTGGCGGCAAACATATCAGGCGACACGCATGTATACTGTATGTATGTGTGTGTCGCTTGATATCCGATATACTGCCTCTCCGCCAACATCAGCTGCTGAAAGACAAATGTACACCACTTACTATTCTAAATAGTCTACTAGAGAGTCTGGATGAACAAATGGATGCAAATTTAAAGTTTGTTTACCCAACGTTTCCCTTATTAACTCTAGTACAAGAGAATCGTTGATGCTGTAAACTAACTATAAAACCGCCCGCCCAAAACGGGGCCTAAAATAAGTGGATCTTTTTGGTTGTAAAAAGGTAGCAGAGGATGCTAATACCCACTAACATAAAACTGGAAGATGTATTCTTTTCATAATGTTCAGACTCACAAATTTGACCTAAAATTAAATACAATTTAAAAATGGTATCTTATATTTTCACTCGGTTTCTTCCTTTAAAGGGTTGCAATCATTACTTTAGAGCAGTGGTCCCAAACCACCGGTCCGTGGACCGATTGGTACTGGTCCATGGACCGCAGAAGAAAATAAAAATTAAAAATACAATAAAAAAAATAAAAAGTTTTTTATTTATTAAATCAACATAAAAAACAATATATATACATTATATATCAATATAGATCAATACAGTCTGCAGGGATACGGGTAAGCACACATGATTGTATTTCTTTATGGCCAAAAAAAAAAATAAAAAATAAAAATACCATACCAATCCCCCCCCCCACCCCCAAAAAGATATTGTACGGTCAAAATTAATTGCATGATTAATCTAAGTGTGCACATGATTGAAGCGTGATTTTTTTTGTGATTATTCACATGAATTAGGGCTCTCAAAAGATTAAATTTTTTTAATCAGATTACCTTTAATCACATTTTGGAATTTGGATTAATCATGATTAATCACTTGTGATTAATCACCTGCATAACTAGAAAAAATATGTTTTTATTTTTGGGAGGTACAAGATCTTGTACAGTCAAAATAAATTGCATGATTAATATAAGTGTGAACATGATTAATGCAGTAAATATTTGTGATAATTCACGAGTTAACTGGTTAATTTTGACAGCCCTACTAATATGTCTCATGAAACTCGATGTAACGGAGTAAAAGTAGCATTTATTCTTCACAAAAATAGTCAAGTAAAAGTAAAAAGTAACCATTTATCCCAAAATTTACCGTAATAAATGTAGCACTTAAGCACCCACCTCTGGTAATATAAAATAATTAGGGTTCTCAAATTATCAATTTTTAATCAGATCAATCACACATTTCAGAATGTGAATAATCATGATTAATCGTATGTGAATAATCACTTGCATAATTTAAATTTGCCTAAAAAAAGAAAATGTTTTAATTATATTTTTTTAAGTTAAAAGAGCTTGTACGGTCAAAATAAATTGCATGATTAATCTGAGTTTGCACATGATTAAAGCGTGATTATTCACATGAATTAGGGCTCAAAAGATTACATTTTTTAAATCAGATTACCTTTAATCACATTTTGGAATTTGGATTAATCATGATTAATCACTTGTGATTAATTGCTTGCATAATTAAAATTAGCTTTAAAAAGTTTTAAGCTAATTTTGACAGCCCTACTAATATGTCTCATGAAACTATGAAACCGAGTAAAAGTAGTTTTTAATCTTCACTAAAATAGTCAAGTAAAAGTAAAAAGTAACCATTTATCCCAAAATTTACCGTAGTAAATTTAGCACTAAAGCACCTACCTCTGGTAATATGTAATAATTGGGGTTGTCAAAAGATTTAAAAAAATGTTTTATCACATTAATCACATTTTGGAATTTGGATTAATCATCATTAACCACATGTGATTAATTGTTTGCATAATTAAAATTACCTTAAAAAAGTTTTTATTTTATTTTTGGGGGTAAAGATCTTGTACGGTCAAAATAAATTGCATGATTAATATAAGTGTGTGCATGATTAATGCGATCATTTTTTGTGATTACTTACATGAGTTAACTCGTTAATTTTGACAGCCCTACTAATGTCTCATGGAACTCGATGTAACTGAGTAAAAGTAGTTTTTAATCTTCACAAAAATAGTCAAGTAAAAGTAAAAAGTAACCATTTATCTCAAAATGTACCGTAGTAAATGTAGCACTTAAGCACCCACCTCTGGTAATATGTAATAATTAGGGCTGTCAAAAGATAAACTTTTTTTGATCAGATTAATAAAATTTTGGAATTTGGATTAATCATCATTAACCACATGTTATTAATTGTTTGCATAATTAAAATTACCTTAAAAAAGTTTTTATTTTATTTTTGGGGGTAAAAATTCTTGTACGGTCAAAATAAATTGCATGATTAATCTAAGTATGTACATGATTAATGCGATCATTTTTTGTGATTACTTACATGAGTTAACTCGTTATATTGACAGCCCTACTAATGTCTCATGAAACTCGATGTAACTGAGTAAAAGTAGTTTTTAATCTTCACAAAAATAGTCAAGTAAAAGTAAAAAGTAACCATTTATCCCTAAATGTACCATAGTAAAAAGTCCTTGGCTACTAAGTCTGGTGTAAAAATAAAGCATTTATCCCAAGACGTAGCATTTAAGCACCCACCTTTGGTAATATGTAATAATTAGGGCTGTCAAAAGATTACTTCTTTTTTTTTATCAGATTAATCCCAGTTTGTAATTTGGATTAATCATGATTAATCACATGTGATTAATCATTTGCATAATTAAAATTAGCTTTAAAAAGTTTTTATTTTTATTTTTGGGGGGTAAAAGGTCTTTACGGTCTTCTACATGATTAATGCGATCATTGTTTGTGATTACTCACATGAGTTAACTCATTAATTTTGACAGCCCTTCCAATAATACATCTCATATTATGCAATACTTTCATTTAGGGAAAACAAGTGAAAATGGTTCCCAGGCTTCACTACCACACACAGTAAATAGTATAAAGATGTTTAGCCTGTTTAACTTTGGGCTAAACAAGAGAATATTCTTCCTTTTAAAAAAATTACTGAAAATGGTACACAGTCATTAGAAAAATAATGGTACAAATAAATAATGCATATGACTTCCATGCTCTTTTCTGCGGTAAGAACTATTGAGTCATGTGCTGGAGTACTGCGGGTCTCTAAGTACTGGCCGGGTGTAGTACAAAGACGTCCTTGGCTACTAAGTCTGGTGTCGGCTTTCTGATGAGGTATTGATGCACACCACTACTTTTGGAGGTGAGAAGGTTTTACACTGACAAGTAAAGCTGGGACAATTAGACCTCAACAAAGACTCTTTTTTTCCCATCAACATTATCCTGCTCCTTGTAAGTGGATCCCGTCTTAAGAAAAGGTCTCGGGAGTCAGGGGGGCCGAGAAGGGTCCCGCCCCATCCTGCTTGCCATCACATCCCTCATGAAACATTCACATCTTCACCGAGATCACGCCAGCCTCCAATTGGCTGAGACCGCATGGGCCCAGAAGAGGAGGCTGGCTTCTATTGGCGCACTCGGAGCGATACGGGAGAGGATGCCGAGGGTGTTTGGGGATCGATCGATCCTGCCCAGTCAGCCCACGCAGACGTGGGCCAGGGATGAAGAGAGGTGGGCGGCTGAAGCTACTTTTCATCATTCCGTGTGTGATACTGCATGTTGAGGAGCTGAGTGCAAAATAAAGAATTATCTTTATTGTTCATTAAAATGTAATAAATAGGCCCATTTTTGTGAAAAAGTATGTGATCTCCTGTGGTTTCTAACTAATTATGTGTCTCTATGCACAGTGTGGAGCCGCTCCCCTAAGCTAATAATAATAACCTCCAATACGGCAAATAAACTGCATTCCTTAGTATCTGAAGTCCCATTATCAAGTAGCAATATCACTGGAAGACAAGGCTAAACATGTTGCACACCGAGAGCAAGCATGCTAACCGCTGAGCTAGCTTTAAAAAAAAAAAACACCAGGAAATAAGTGCTATGGAAAGTTTAGGAAATGTAAGTAAGTACATAAGCAGCTATTAACAGGAAGTTGACAAAATAAGAGTCTAGCGAGAGGATGACAACAACTGTTGGAATGTCAGCATTGTCACAGTCAGTACGCGACACGTAAGAGGAGGGCAGATCGATCCACAAATTGGTGGTGTCGATACCAAGGGTGGTATCAGTATGGGACCGATACTAGGGTGATTAGGTCGATATTCTTATTTTCTCAAAATCATTCTTTGGTTATTTATGGTAATGTTTACAATGTCAGGGAATAATTCCCTATACACATGAGGACTTTGAGAGCATTGGTATGGGCCGATCTCACACATGGATGATCGGTATCGGAATTGTCAACATAAAAACCTGATGGGAACAAGCCTATTTATAAATATATTTTTTATAAAAAAAAAGTAACATTTCGTAAAAATGCTTTTTGTTCAGTTAAAATAGCTGATTTTGCACATTTCCTGTCGATTATTTGACTCAGTTGTGCGTTTCATATTTCTTTCTGCACATATATTTGTTTAAAAATAAAAAAATAAAATAGATATATTTGAATTAGAAGGTGGCGGATGACCATTATGAAACACTACCAGTGTCAATGCAGCTAGTAAGCGTCACTACTTTATACTACAGTGTACTATAGTTGTATGGTTAGTTATGTCTCTGTTCAATCCCTCCGTGACCAATTATTTCATAATCAATAGCCGGAATCTGCAAGTGAGGGTCCAGACTCACTTAGAACCGCGACTTCCTGTAGGCCCGCCGGGGGTGTCGTGTAGTAATACACTTTGCTTTTATGCCAACAAACATGCCTGTGGGTCAGTTTCTGCTGAGGTCAGCATATTGGAAGTAAGTAAATGTGACTTATTATCACACTCCCTGGCCTGTTTGGAACAGAAGATGAAATAAATACCAGAGATGTCCCATAATATCGGACTGACGATATTATCGGCCGATAAATGCTTCAAAATGTAATATCGGAAATTATCGGTATCGGTTTAAAAAAGTAACATTTATGATTTTTTAAAATGCCACTGTACGGAGTGGTACAGAAGCAGTTGCGTCTCCCAGTCAGCAGCCCCTCCCCTCTCTCCTCTCCCACACACAGCACAGGAGTTGCAGCACGATTGCAGCATGAGAGGTTTACTGGCGACACTTGATGACCTCATCGAACCGCCGTGAGCGGAGCATAACAACAACAAGAGTGTGTTGTTGCCGGTGCTGTAGCCGTGGCTAACAAGCGAGCTCGCTCGGTGACTAACTAACGACACCATGTCTATGGTTTGGGATTATTTTAAAGTGTCTCTGACGAATAAAAATGACTGCAAAAAGTTGGTTATGCGAGGAGGAACCAAGACATCTTCCTTTAATACGAGCAATTTGATCTCCCACCTCTTCAAGAATCATAAGGAGATACATGATGAATACAAGCGGAAGATGGATGAAAAGCAAACACCGAAAAAAAGTAATACCACACAGTTGTCGCTTAAAGACTCCGTCGAGAAAAAAACAAAAATACAACAAAAACCACCCCAAGGCGAAAGCCCACTTTGTGTTTAGGGACAACGAACGCAGTATGGCAAAAGCTACGATGGATTTTGGTGAGGCTAGTCTGCCCTGCATGGCGCACACTTTGCAGCTTGCAGTGAGCGGAGGTGCTCTGTCTCAACGCAGCATTTCAGAAGCTCTGGCTGACTGGTAGGCCACTTCAAGCACTCACCACTAGTTTGCAGCACATTTGTGTTACTCATACAAATACTGTACGTTAATGCAGGGCAGATTGAGCCCAGTTTATAATTCCCTGTTATACAGTATGCCAGGCAGCCTTGCACTAAAGGAGGACTATGTTATTGTTTACTTTATTACTCTAGTATACTCTGGACTGAAGCTGTGTGCCTTCATTGTTTTTGTAGCTGTTGTTTTGAGGCATGTTTAAAAAAAATAATGCACTTTGTGAAAGTCAAAGTATAGTATTTCCCATAGTTGTAGTGGGTATCAGGATTATCTCAGGGAGAGCATGTCCCAAATTCCATGCTGCTGTTTTGAGGCATTTAAAAAAAAAAAATGCACTTTGTGACTTCAATAATAAATATGGCAGTGCCATGTTGGCACTTTTTTCCATAACTTGAGTTGATTTATTTTGGAAAACCTTGTTACATTGTTTAATGCATCTAGCGGTGCATCACAACAAAATTAGGCATAATAATGTGTTAATTCCACGACTGTATATATCGGTATCGGTTGATATCGGAATCGGTAATTAAGAGTTGGACAATATCGGAATATCGGATATCGGCAAAAAAGCCATTATCGCACATCTCTAATAATTACTCTTCATTGGTTGCATCAGGAAGGACAGCCGACGTAACCAAAACCAAAGTGGAGTGAAAAAAAAAATGTAAAAATTAGATTTAGAATAGATTTTTAAGTACTGTTCTTAATTTATTTTTATTTTTTTTACTATTTTAATTTATTGTATTTATTTTTTCGAATTATGAAACATTTTTAATAATACAGTGGATTTTTTACTGTAGAGTCGTACACAAGTAATTGGACGGAGGCATTGTGTAACGTTCATGATACACACACACCTGTGGTTTCTCTCTTCATGTACGCAAACACTTAATACAATTATTATTATTATTTTTTTTAAACTGCATACCATTTGTGGTCCTAGCTTAATTTGCATGTTTAGTCAATGCACTCATCCTTCTTGTTTTAGCGCCTGAGCTGTGCTTCGTTGTAGAAAGATGGCAGCGACGGTGGATTTGTGCACTTGGTTGCTTCTTGAACAGGGTTCGTAACGCGAAAAGTTCGTATAGTGAAGCAAATGTCTCCTTAAGAAAAATTGCAAAAACGAATAATCGGTTCCAGCCTCGATGAAAATCCAAATTTTTGTCAAAGTTTGTACACTTTGAACTAGGGCTGAGCGATATATCGACTATACTCGATATATCGCAGGCATCTTTTTGCATATATATATATGTAAAATATACATATGTATGTAGAGATGTCCGATAATATCGGGCTGCCGATATTGTCGGCCGATAAATGCTTTAAAATGTAATATCGGAAATTATCGATATCTGTTTCAAAAAGTAAAATTTATGATTTTTCAAAACGCCGCTGCACGGACGTAGGGAGAAGTACAGAGCGCCAATAAACCTTAAAGGACAGTATTATGTGACTGGGCCTTTGCATGCCGGCCCAGTCACATAATACCTACAGCTTTTCACACACACACACACACACACACACACACACACACACACACACACACACACACACACACACACACACACACACACACACACACACACACACACACACACACACACGTGAATGCAAGGCATACTTGGTCAACAGCCATACAGGTCACACTTTAACACTGTTACAAATATGCGCCACACTGTGAACCCACACCAAACAAGAATGACAAACACATTTCGGGAGAACATCCGCACCGTAACACAACATAAACACAACAGAACAAATACCCAGAACCCCTTGCAGCACTAACTCTTCCAGGATGCTACAATATACACCCCCCCCACCCCCACCCCGCCCACCTCAACCTCCTCATGCTCTCTCAGGGAGAGCGTGTCCCAAATTCCAAGCTGCTGTTTTGAGGCATGTTAAAAAAAAATAATGCACTTTGTGACTTCAATAATAAATATGGCAGAGCCATGTTGGCATTTTTTTCCATAACTTGAGTTGATTTATTTTGGGAAACCTTGTTACATTGTTTAATGCATCCAGCGGGGCATCACAACAAAATTAGGCACAATAATGTGTTAATTCCACGACTGTATATATCGGTATCGGTTGATATCGGAATCGGTAATTAAGAGTTGGACAATATCGGAATATCGGATATCGGCAAAAAAGCCATTATCGGACATCTGTATACGTATGTATACACACATACATACACATATACATATACACACACATATATATAAACACATATACAGATATACATACACATATACACACATACATTCATATATACATATACATATACCTGTATATACATATGCATGTATGTGTGTATGTATATAGTATAAAACGTGATCAAATATATGTACATGTACAACGTTAATTTGAGTTATTCTCCAGTGTGGATGCCTTGAAGATAGCGTTTAACTTCAAATCCTCAGTGCCATGCCATGTTTAGTTTTTGCCTCGTTATTGTCAATATTGCTGTGCGTGCGTGTTTGATTTCTTCTATTATTGTTATTTGTTTTTTCTTGTACAGCACTTTGTGCTTGCCACTTGCCTGTGCATGAAAAGTGCTACATAAATAAAGTTTGATTTGATCTTTTCCCGGAAACGTCCGGTCTCATCACAATTGAAAAACTTGCTGTTTTTCCTCTTCAATACGAGCAAGCACAAAAGGGCCGCCAGCGGGACACAAAATGAATGAATGAAGCATTCGCACACAGAGGCATGGCCGGCTTGATGTCACAGTTTGTAAATGGAAAAAGGGGTTCATGGACTGCATTTTACTTTCTGATTAGCAAGAATGACGACGTCACACTTTCGTGAAGTACACAACAAAATGTTTCAGCAAACTACACATCATATTGGCGACAGGCTGACAGAAAAGTGAGTTAAGCAAATGTGCTTAACTTGTGTAGTGTTCATATTGTTGTTACTCTGCCAGCGTTTGTGGGTCTGATGGACCCGTTGCATTTTGTGGCTTTTAATGCCTCACAATCAAACACTTTTATGTTAAAATACTGAACAGATGTTTACTTTATCCCAATAAACATATGTTCAGTATTTTAACATAAAAGTGTTTGATTGTGAGGCATTAAAAGCCACAAAATGCAACGGGTCCACCAGACCCACAAACGCTGGCTGAGTAACAACAATATGAACGTTGCACAGAAAATTTCTCCGCCAGTTTCTGCATCCCACAGGGATTCTTCTTTTGTGTTTCTGCACGGTTCCCACACAAGGTTGCAACACTGTCCGCTAGGGATGATACTCGAAACCGATTTTCCCAGCTGTTCGATAAGAAAACAACTCAGTCCTCGGACTCGAATCCCTTTTTGAGAACCGGTACCCGTTATCGAGACCACTATAGTAAAGAAAAAGAGTTGGTTCTTTATTCGAATCCCTGGGACCAATCCCGTCCCGACCAGAAATGCCCCGTGGGACATCACAAGAAATGACGTCACGTAGCTCAGTCATTAGGCGCAGCTAGGGAAAGCAGAAAAAACATCCATCCATCCATTTTCTACCGCTTATTCCCTTCGGGGTCGCTGGAGCCTATCTCAGCTACAATCGGGCGGAAGGCAAAACAATGGACCGGAAAAAGCGCTCCAAGGTGTAATAAAGTTCAAAACAAAAAGGTATAATCCAATGAATAACTTTACTGAGAGATTTGAGCAGGGTACAAACACATGACGAACACTTTTACGACCAACCGGTAACATAGCAACCAGGCTAGCAACGCACCTCCTTTACGGCAGCTGTCGCAACGTTCTTAAAGCAACCGCAGCACATACATATATATACAACATATATCTCCCTTTTTTAACTTTTGTTTTTCTTTCCTTGTAAACAAAACAAAATCACACTGTATATGTGTTGTCTGTCTAATTATAAATAATGCAGACGAGGCGTGTTGGCTGAGTTCTTGACGTTTACCTTCACAGCGTGCTCATAACCTCATTCTTAGCTGCCGGGTGGCGACATGCAACAACACTTTTCGGGGCTACCGCGCATGCTCGTCACTCCCGTTGCATGCTGGGTAGTGTAGTTGTTATATTCCCTAGCTCATAACATCACATCTTTCCCCCTATAAAGAAATGATGTTAACTCAATAAAGTGTATTTCTTTTTTTAGCTTTAACTTTTCATTTTTTAGCATTGTAACCACATTTGCAAACAACTTTTCTCTTCATAGAATTTTCTTTCAATAAAGAAATAAAGTGCAAAAATGTCAAAGCATCATAACAAACAGTTATGTCAAATAGTAGCAGAAGTGCAATTTTTGGAGAGCTGTATTATTTTTTAGTTTTGTGCCCAAGGGACTGATTTTATTTAACACTATATTATTATTTATACACCTATAGTGATCACAGAGACAGGTTGTTTTGTGTTACTGTATATATTTGTTTTTCTGAAAAATCCCACTTAATATACTTTGGGTAACAACAGTCAATATCTATTTTATTTTTTTAGGGGGGGTAATAGTCAATATTTATTTATTTATTCGATTTAATTTTTTTCTTATATAATAAAAGTGAGCTTTTGTTAAACCAAATATTGTGTGTTTTTTTCCATATACAACAACCTATCTGGACTCGATAAGAGAATCGATAAGGAATCGGTTCGATAAGAGGATTCGATAATAGGCTCGAACTCGATAATTTCTTATCAAACATCATCCCTAATGTCTGCTCTCATTTTTTCGCACATTTGACACTCTGATGTTCTGTGTACCTACTCTCTGTCCTCCTCCTATCTAGGCCTGATGTGTTTGTGTGTGTGTGTGTGTGTGTGTGTGTGTGTGTGTGTGTGTGTGTGTGTGTGTGTGTGTGTGTGTGTGTGTGTGTGTGTGTGTGTGTGTGTGTGTGTGTGTGTGTGTGTGTGTGTGTGTGTGTGTGTGTTCTGGCAATGCTTACTTAATGGGGACATCGCTCTGTTTACACAGTCACCTTTAGGGGACCTCTGACGGTATGGGGACAAAAAAACAGGTCCCCTAAAGGGAAACCTTTTTAAATGATAGTCAGATCCATTCTGAAGATGCCTAAGTGATTTTTAAGCTTTGGTTCATAAAACATGTAGGGTTAGGGTTAGGGTTAACCCTAACACATACAAATTTGTGTGAATTATGCAAAAGTATTTAAATTTGGTCCCCATGAACCATATTAACTCTTTTTCCCCAGGGTCCCCAGTAAGAATGATCAGCACATTACTTAATCAATCCAGAGATGTAAAGACGTGTGTGAGCTAACTGGGCAGTGGCCATTTTACCTCATATTTTGGAAGGCTCCACAACCTGTAGAAAGGGTGGTCCCCACAAGTGATGATCAAAAAATTTGGTGCCCATTCCAAATGATAACAAGTATGTGTGTGTGTGTGTGTGTGTGTGTGTGTGTGTGTGTGTGTGTGTGTGTGTGTGTGTGTGGTACACAGAACATCAATTTCCACACATCTATTAGCAGAGGTGGGTAGTAACGCGCTACATTTACTCTGTTACATCTACTTGAGTAACTTTTGGGATAAATTGTACTTCTAAGAGTAGTTTTAATGCAACATACTTTTACTTTTACTTGAGTAAATTTATAGAGAAGAAACGCTACTTTTACTACGCTCCATTTATCTACATTCAGCTCGCTACTCGCTACTGATTTTTAGCGATCTGTTAATGCACGCTTTGTTTGTTTTGGTTTGTCAGACAGACCTTCAAAGTAGGATCTATGCATGCCTGCGTTTCACCAATCACATGCAGTCACTGGTGACGTTTGACTCCGTTTCACCAATCAAACAGAGCCAGGCGGTCACGTGATTAACTGCGCATAAAGTTTCAGCGGCAACAAGCTTAAGCTTACATGAACTCAACGTCAAATTTGAGGAAGCACATCGCAGTAAGTAACGTTAGTAGATATTTTGGCTGTCACCATAGGCTGATGTTAGCTTCCCTGCAATGAATCACTGTCAAATGTACATCGTGTGGGGACATTTATCAACGCACTGCAGCCTCATAGAGAGACAGACAAAGACACACACACACACACACACACACACACACGCATGCATAGAAACACCAATCAGAAGTGCACAGTGTGTTCCCAGGTGCAACCCACACCTATCAGTTTATGGTTTGCGCAAAGGCTAACTTGTTATTTTCCTTTATAATCTCTGCTTACTGAGCCTATGGTGCTCCTCAACGATGGACGCTTTTGACCTTCCTTTTTTCCAATAACACCTGGTGTCGAACTTTGAGATCGGCCCCAGTCCACAAAAACATTTCAACATCTCACCCAAGTTAATTGGACATACATGCACGCACCCGCCCCTCCCCCAATCAACGCCTTCACCACTGCTTAATTCATCTTCGGGGTTGTGGACGGCTGAGTAGCGCTTTATAGCGGCAGCCGGCCTCCAGGGCCCCAAACACCCCCCCTCTGTTGCGAGTTGTTGTGATCACATGTATCATGGTTATGTGTGCTATGCTATGTGAGTTTTTTTCCTTGGACTCAGTCTGGACCCCTTAGACTGATACTTTTTTTTACTCTTCCCCCTTTCCCAATGTCACCTTTTTCCCCACCTTTTTTAAGGAGCGCCGTAAGTGGCTGATCCGTTGGCGGTCCTGTCTTGTCCCCCTTGTAACGTATGTCTGCTCTTAGTGGGACTGTGCCGAAAATGAAATTTCAGTTCTTATGTGTCTTGTACATGTTAAAGAATAGACAATAATAGAGCATCTTGAATCTTGTTAAGTTATTGTGGCTCAATTTGCCTTAATTTTTTTACTGTTAATGTATTATTTAATACATATTATTGTTTTAGTTGCTTAAGAGATATTCCTAGGTCTGAATTTGCTCATTGCTAGTTTTATGTTTTTGTGCATTATTTGTTGCCGTCATCATTAAACGAACAGGTTACTCATCAGTTACTCAGTACTTGAGTAGTTTTCTCACAACGTACTTGAGTAGTTTTTTCACAACATACTTTTGACTTTTACTCAAGTAAATATTTGGGTGACTACTCCTTACTTTTACTTACCTAAAGTAACAGTACTCTTACTTAAGTACAATTTATGGCTACTCTACCCACCTCTGTGTATTAGCCCCCGGACATCTTATATGTAATAGAAAAGTGTAGGGGGGGGGGGGGTGTATGGTGTGTGTGGTCATTAAATATGTATTCTGATAAATGTTCTTCACAGAAAATGAGCCGAAGTCAGTGAGTCTCAGTTTTAAAAATCAATTAATTATATCATTTTTCTTTTAATAAAAAATTAAAACGGGTCCCACGGACCCAGACACCACACAAGGGTTAAGTCTGGAATTACGATTTTGGCCGTGACGCCTTTTTCTCCACGGTTGTGTGAAAATAGTGGAACGTGGAGATTCAGGAACACTCGCATCATTGAAACTGATAATTGGAAAAAAAAAAAAGTCCTTATCTTTTGTTGTGATCCGAGCATGAGGCAGACGCGGCGAGCAGGCAGGAGGTCGTTTGATTAATTAGAACGGCAACACAACACTTTGGTATACACAACACAACGAGGCTGGAACTAATCAGCAGTGATTACTGAGGAACAGGTGTGCTGGCGGGGCAAGGAAGAAAAAAGTAAAGGCGCTGCAAAACACAGACACCAAACAGGAAGTAATGACAAAACAAAAGCACTGGCACCGGAAGTGATTCCGAAACCATGAAAATACCTGTTGGTGTTCGGAGTTGTGTTTAGTGCACACGTTTGTGTTGATAGATGCGACGTTACTACTTATATATTTTATATTGATTAGTCAGAGTTCATTGATCACGGTCCAGATGCATTAAAACGTCTGTTAGTACCCGGATGTTCAAACACGGCAGATATTCACTCACATAATGTGCTTTTTATTTACTACTTTTTTCTTATATTAAATACAGGTTCTTTTTGCTCCCAGGTGTCTCAATTGAAGCGGTGGGAATAGATTTTGATCGTTTTCTGGAAGTTTCCTTCATCTTTTTTTTTTTATCATGCGTGGTGTACATTGCGTTCAGGATTCACTTTTTTATTATGAATTATAACTGTTTTATTTACTGTAGCCACTTTTCTGACATGTCACCTAATTCAGGCGTACACACATTCACATTTTTGTTATGTCTTTTTGTACACGTAAACCAGAGGTG
The DNA here is from genome assembly GCF_033978785.1 of Entelurus aequoreus. Lineage (NCBI taxonomy): Eukaryota > Metazoa > Chordata > Actinopteri > Syngnathiformes > Syngnathidae > Entelurus > Entelurus aequoreus. Next base: position 18,327,114 of record NC_084753.1, on the reverse strand, counting down.
TCAAAAAGGTTTTATCCGGCCCGCGGGATGAGTTTGCTAAGTATAAAAATGAGCCGAAATTATTGAATGAAAGAAACTGCTGTTCTAAATGTGTCCACTGGATGTCGCAATAGCAATTCTTTGAATCTTTGTAGATGATGCTACATATGTACAAAATAAACCACATGTTAGTACATCAGTCGAGGAAAATAAGCAAACTACATAAATAACATACTGTAATTTAATTTTATTTGTTTATCTTGATAGATTGAAAATGAACACCAATGAGTTGGCTGATGAACATTATCACATAATTTATTCAGAAAGTATAAATCACGACAAATAAAGATAGAATAATATTAACTGCAACATGTAAGTGTAAAAAAAACAACAACCCAACAACATTATGATTTGTACATTTTCAGAATGTGCTTGTTCTATTTTTAAACAAAGAAAACAATCTGAAGTTGTCTTTATTTTTAAGTTATCGTGCCGCGATTTCACCAGTCCGGCCCAACTTGGGAGTAGATGTTTCTCCATGTGGCCCCCCCATCTAAAATGACTTTGACATCCAAATAATGTCGCTGTCAAAGCATCTGGCGCCGTCTTCAGGAATGTTTACAGTGACAACCAAACAAATAAAATCACAGTAAGGCCAATATTTCAGAATAATGTTTGGTTTAAATTTAAATGATTCTGTGCCATGTGTTAGTGATTTATTGGTAAAGAATTTTAATATAAAGTATAATAACAAACCAATTTTTTGAACGGCTCTTTGAAAGGAACGGTCTCTTAAAGCCCTCTAAAACAACTTCAAAACCCTCCATCAATGTTTTATATACACACTGCAAGTATATATATAATGTAGTAACAAACACATTCATAATATGTTCAATATTTACCATATTTTAGGCATTTTAATCATTGCCGGAACAAATTCTTTGGCGCATGTTTTTCCATTTCCATAGCAGCGCACATCCGACAATGTGTGTTCCGACTTCCGGATACAAAACGCGAGTGTGTTGTAATCATGGCAGACATGCTAAAAAAACAACGAAGACGACTATTTTTGGACTAACGAGGATTCACAACCTTCTCTTTTTGAAGCTGAACATACGGAGGATGAACTGCTGCTTCTAGACGCGAGCACGAAGGAAGGCTGAGACGTTGGAGCAGACAGAAGCCGAGAGAGTGAGGTGAGAGCGACTCGAAGCTGCAACATGTGGAACTTGAAGCAAAGTTATTTAGATATAAATGGAGTGCTTACCCAAATCAACCGGGAAAAAAAAACGTCACCGGCCAGCTGGACCAAACAGACAACTATCGAGTGATTCACACTTTGAAATGTTGATCATGATACACATAATGCGTGTATTAGTACAACTACAAAACTGTTACAAAACATGAAATAATACTTCACAGATACGATTGTTCACGTTTTTTAGTCAGTACAGATTGATGTCTTATCGCAGTGTTGTGCCGTAGTTAGCTTTTATGGCTAATACCCTAGCACGCTAATGTGTTACTACGCTAAAAAAATAGTTCCTCAGTGTTCGCTCTTATAATAACAATGTTGCTACAGCTCGGTTATCAAACAGGTTACTGAACGGTTTTTGAATGCATTTTTAAAGTGATTTAGTGGTAGAAATTTCTGCTCACATTAGCCGCATCGCCAGCCGATTTTTACATGTTACAATTAGAGATGTCCGATAATATCGGCCGATAAGTGCTTTAAAATGTAATATCGGAAATTATCGGTATCGTTTTTTTAATTATCGGTATCGATTTTTTTTTTTTTTTTTTTTAATTAAATCAACATAAAAAAACACAAGATACACTTACAATTAGTGCACCAACCCAAAAAACCTCCCTCCCCCATTTACACTCATTTACACAAAAGGGTTGTTTCTTTCTGTTACTAATATTCTGGTTCCTACATTATATATCAATATATATCAATACAGTCTGCAAGGGATACAGTCCGTAAGCACACATGATTGTGCGTGCTGCTGGTCCACTAATAGTACTAACCTTTAACAGTTAATTTTACTCATTTTCATTCATTACTAGTTTCTATGTAACTGTATTTATATTGTTTTACTTTCTTTTTTATTCAAGAAAATGTTTTTTCATTTATTTATCTTATTTTATAATTTAAAAAAAACGACAACCTTATAATAATAATAATAATACTACCTGGGATTTATATAGCTTATCTTCACCATACCTGGTTGTCCAAGTTAGGCATTATAATGTGTTAATTCCACGACTGTATACATCGGTATCGGTTGATATCTGTATCTGTAATTAAGAGTTGGACAATATCGGAATATCGGCAAAAAGCCATTATAGGACATCCCTAGTTACAATGCAAAAAACAACAACTTTTGTCTTCTTGTCTCTCATGATTGTGAACGATAGGCAACTTTCCCCCAAAAAGTGCAGTTCCCCCTTCAAGATCTCATTCTAACCTCGATTGCTTGATAAGAGAAGCAAATGAAAAACTGTCAAATATTTGACTGGTTAAAATTAGTACATTGTCACTTATTATAAAAAAAACAACACATTTTATGATTTTTAGTACGAAAAACAAAAGCTATAAGGAAGAAGAGGTGAAATCAGCTTGGTGTCTCAAACCACTTTTTTTTTTTAGGGAGTTGTTGATGGCAAATGAAACAATACTGAACTTGCCTGGAGCAAGTTGATGAAATCCAGAAGTATTTTGAGTAAAGTTTGTTTTATTGATCCTTCTTGTATGTTGACTTTGTACTACATTTCAAAATAGTATTTGGGGGGCTACTTGTCATTCATACTTTTAGAAAATCTTCCAAATCCAATGAGAATAATGCATTTCTTTAATAGACTTTCAAAAAAAAAAGAAAAAAGACAGTATTTAGACAATATTTATTGTGAACATACACTATATTGCCAAAAGTATTTGGCCACCCATCCAAATGATGAGAATCAGATGTCCTAATCACTTGGCCCGGTGTATAAAATCAAGCACTTAGGCATGGAGGCTGTTTCTACAAACATTTGTGAAAGAATTGGCCGCTCTCAGTGATTTCCAGCGTGGAACGGTCATAGGATGCCACCTGTGCAACAAATCCAGTCGCGGAATTTCCTCGCTCCTAAATATTCCAAAGTCAACTTTATTATAAGAAAAGTGAAGAGTTTGGGAACAACAGCAACTCAGCCACCAAGTGGTAGGCCACGTAAACTGACAGAGAAAGGTCAGCGGATGCTGAAGCGCATAGTGCAAAGACTTTCTGCACAGTCAGAGCGCCAAACGTCATGTGACCTTCCAATTAGCCCACGTACAGTACGCAGAGAGCTTCATGGAATGGGTTTCCATGGCCGTGCAGCTGCATCTAAGGCATACATCACCAAGTCCAAAGCAAAGCGTGGGATGCAGTGGTGTAAAGCACGTCGCCACTGGACTCTAGAGCAGTGGAGACGCCTTCTCTGGAATGATGAATCACGCTTTTCCATCTGGCAATCTGAATATGTTTATCATTACATTTCTGACTGCATTGTGCCGAGAGTGAAATTTGGTGGAGGAGGAATTATGGTGTGGGGTTGTTTTTCAGGAGTTGGGCTTCGCCCCTTAGTTCCAATGAAAGGAACTTTGAATGCTCCAGGATACCAAAACATTTTGGACAATTCCATGGGATGGCACTTCAAGTTCATATGTGAGTAAAGGCAGGTGGCCAAATACTTTTGACAATATAGTGTATGTTGTATATCTATTTGTATGTACATTTGTTTGTTCATTTACTGTTAGTTTTCCATATTTCCTTTACACCTTCTGAAATACTCAAGACACCGTTTGTGTGGAAGGTCAACTAAGAAATGCACGCTAAAATACAGATATTTAATATATATATATATATATATTTAATATATAAAATACAGATATTTTAAAAAACAATTGAAGATCTGAAGTGAATTATAATATGAATTTTTGTTGCATGTGATTTCATTATTATTTTTATTTCTTTTGCTGCTGTGTAAATTTTGACATTTTGGCGCAAGTGACTTTAGGGTCTGCTTAAAGTTAAAGTACCAATGATTGTCACACACACACACACACACACACACACACACACACACACACACACACACACACACACACACACACACACACACACACACACACACACACACACACACACACACACACACACACACACACACACACACTCACACACCCAAAGTGTGGTGAAATTTGTCCTCTGCATTTGACCCATCCTCTTGTTCATATTTGGTGACCTTACATTGTTCTTTTTTCTCTTTGTGTGTCTGCAAATAAAACAAAACAACAAAACACAAAACAAGATCCGGCTCCCTTGAAAGAGCCATGAATCTAATCCAAATATTAGGGCTGCAAATTTTTGAACACCTCGATTCGATTCAGAATCGATTCTCAATTTAAACCTATTCTCTTATTGTTTGGTATAGTACAAAACCCAAAACCAGTGAAGTTGGCACGTTGTGTAAATGGTGAATAAAAACAGAATACAATGATTTGCAAATCATTTTCAACTTATATTCAATTGGATGGACTGCAAAGACAAGATATTTAATGTTCGAACTGAAAAAACAAATTTTTTTTGCAAATAATCATTAACTTAGAATTTAATGGCAGCAACACATTGCAAAAAAGTTGCCACAGGGGCATTTTTACCACTGTGTTACATGGCCTTTCCTTTTAACAACACTCAATAAACATTTGGGAACTGAGGAGATCAATTTTTGAAGCTTTTCAGGTGGAATTATTTCCCATTCTTGCTTGATGTACAGCTTAAGTTGTTCAACAGTCCGGGGGTCTCTGTTGTGGTATTTTGGGCTTCATATTTCAGGCCAGTCTAGTACCTGCACTCTTTTATTACGAAACCACGCTGTTGTAACACGTTCAGAATGTGGCTTGGCATTGTCTTGCTGAAATAAGCAGGGGCGTCCATGACAAAGATGTTGCTTGAATGCAACATATGTTGCTCCAAAACCTGTATGTACCTTTCAGCATTAATGGTGCCTTCACAGATGTGTAAGTTACCCATTCCTTGGGCACTAATACACCCCTATACCATCACAGATGCTGGCTTTTCAACTTTGCGCTTAGAACAATCTGGATGGTTCTTTTCCTCTTTGGTCCGAAGGACACGACGTCCACAGTTTCCGAAAACAATTTGAAATGTGGACTCGTCAGACCACAGAACACTTTTCCACTTTGCATCAGTCCATCTTAGATGAGCTCGGGCCCAGCGAAGCCGGCGGCGTTTCTGGGTGTTGTTGATAAATGGCTTTTGCTTTGCATAGTAGAGTTTTAACTTGCACTTACAGATGTAGCGACAAACTGTAGTTACTGACAGAGGGTTTCTGAAGTGATCCTGAGCCCATGTGGTGATAACCTTTACACACTGATGTCGCTTTGATCCTGAGCCCATGTGGTGATATCCTTTACACACTGATGTCGCTTTTTGATGCAGTACCGCCTGAGGGATCGAAGGTCCGTAATATCATCGCTTACGTGCAGTGATTTTTCCAGATTCTCTGAACCTTTTGATGAAATCCCTAAATTCCTTGCAATAGCTCGTTGAGAAATGTCGTTCTTAAACTGTTCGACAATTTGCTCACGCATTTGTTGACAAATTGGTGACCCTCGCCCCATCCTTGTTTGTGAATGACTGAGCTGCTTTTATACCCAATCATGGCACCCACCTGTTCCCAATTAGCCTGTCCACCTGTGGGATGTTCCAAATAAGTGCTTGATGAGCATTCCTCAATTTTCTCAGTCTTTTTTACCACTTGTGCCAGCTTTCTTGAAACATGTTGCAGGCATCAAATTCCAAATGAGCTAATATTTGCAAAAAATTACAAAGTTTTCCAATTCGAACATTAAGTATCTTGTCTTTACAGTCTATTCAATTGAATATAAGTTGAAAAAGATTTGTAAATCATTGTATTCTGTTTTTATTTACCATTTACACAACGTGCCAACTTCACTGGTTTTGGGGTTTGTAATTCTAAGGAAACAGTCTCAAAAGGGGTTACAGGTTAGAAAATTATCTTTTGGTTTGAGCTAGTCTGTGCGGAACTCCAAATATCACAAGCGTGATGAGAAAGTGTCAAAAGAGCTTTAATAAGGGCCCATGAAACATTCACGAAAAGCTTTCCTTTGTACAAAAACCATATAGAAAGAAAAATATGCATATTCAGTTTTTACACCAGCAGTGATGCCGCTTGAATTCTTTATTTTTGCTGCGTCCCGTCAAACAGAAAATATGATGGTCTTACATGGTGTGGAAAAAAAAAAGAGGGCGGGGTTGAAACATTTGTATTTATTTTTTTTTCTTTCCCGTGTGGACTGAGTTGGTAACTGAAACAAACACAGCTGCAGGCTCGCTGCAGCAAACATGGTCTCCTTGGTTAAAGCCGTGAAACCCAACATTTGACCCGACAGACGTCCACATTCGCGACGCGGAAAAAAAGCACCGCGGTGGACAAGCGTCTTTTCATCTCCATCCCGAAAGCAAAGCGAGACAAGGAAAGCACTTTACTAAGGCGAATAAAACACGCCACAATACAACACAGTTTTTTTTTTGTGTGTTTTTTTTTTTTTTTTTTTTAAAGAGTTACTTGTGAAAACAAACCAAAAAAAAGCATAAAAAGATGACAACTCATGACACAAATAATGCATGATTGGTTACATTAAGGCACCTGAAACAGAAAGGGTTTAATGACGGGCTTAGAAATGGCTTTTAAGGCCGAAATAACTTTTGACTGTTTAGCTATGAAAAGTCGGATATGAGTCTGGATGAAATCAAATCATTTTTTTTTTAATTAAAAAAAGAAAAAACAACAACCATTTTTAAACCCTTCAAAAAAGTCCTTCATGGGTGGTACCTCACTGTAAAGGTTCTTAACTGCGGGCCTGTTGACGCTTTATAAAACCTTCCTATTTCCACTGGCATAAATAAAAGGAATGGCGTTGTAAAAAAAATAATATTACTCATAATAACAATAATAATAATAATAATAATAATAATAAAAATGTGTGACTTGTCTTAAGTTACTTATTTCAAATATACACAGCGACTCCTCCTTTTTTTTTTTTTTTGTATATACAAATATGTACAGAGTGTTCATTTCTGTTCCGATCAAATACCTTGAATGGCGTTGCTGTGAAATGGAACTCTTTAAATGTCCAAAGCGAGGAGGTCAAACTGGGCAGCGCGACTTGGAGTGAGAAAGGCACTTGCTACCAACTCAAATACTGCAAAAAAAAACAAAAAAAAAACGAAAAATGAATATGGTTAAAAAAAAGAAAAAAAAAAGAGCTCAGACGACTGAGAAGACGGGATAAAATGACTGAAGGCCACAAAGTAGGCACTGTGGGGTTTCTTGGCCGGAGCGACAAAGAGCAGGGGTAAGGTTTTTCCTTCCTGGCCCGGGACGTCCAACAGAAGTCTGATGGGACCACAAGTCATAACAGTCTGGAACGCAAAAAACAAAAATCAGAATACGTATTTTTCTCCTTGTTTCTTATCTGGTACATCAACGTAAATCGCAGCGGGCTTCTTTTCCCGCCTGACAAAGAACTGAGGGTGTCCACTGTGCTGCCTGAACCTAAACATCACGTCAGGTGACGAAAACTAAATAAAAATGGCTTATTTAAAAAAACAAAGCCTTTTTAGTCCCAAAAGACAAAAAAAAAAAAAAAAAAAAAAAGGCCGCCTCATGGCAGCGGCTCACTCCCAACCTGGCGAGTCTTTCCTTGAAATGTCTCATACGCAATGATCTCGGACGTCCTTCTGGCCCGTCGTGACGGCGCTGACATTTTTCCAGCGGATGTCTTTGGGGTTGTAGCCGGGGGTCCGGTGTGGCGCCTTTAGGGGCGAACTGGAAGTGTGCGTGGTGCAGATCAGACCCGCGCTCGACTGCACGGCAGTCTTGGAGTTCTTAGAAGACGCCTCCGCCCCGCACATCTCATCCTCCTCCTCTTCCTCCTCCTCCTCCTCCAGCTCGCCTTCCGTCTCCTCCTCCTCCTCTCCTTCATCACACGTCCGATAAGAAGGCTCCATGAGCTTTTTGCGCTCCTGCTCCGCCTCCCTGTTGCTCTCTTTCAGCTGCGACTGCGGCTGCGGACGCCCTCCGACCAGCCGAAGAGGCTCCCAGTGGTTGTTGACGTCGGACGGGAGGTGCGCGTTCCTTTCGCGCGCTTTTCTCCGTTTGCGAGTCCACCAGACGCAAACGATGACGCAGGAAAGGCAGAGCAAGCTGGAGATGCCGCAGAGGAGAGGCAGCAGGTAATCTGTGGACACGAGAGGAGACGTTAGCCTGGGAGGACTGACCATCAGCCATCAGTATCGTATTGCGGAGTATTGTGGCCAAACAGCTTCATTTTTGTTTCATCTGACATCACATGGACAAAGATAAGACCTTCTGGAGGAAAGTTCTGTGGTCAGATGGAACAAAAATGTAGCTGTTTGGCCACAATACCCAGCAATATGTTTGGAGGAGAAAAGGTGAGGCCTTTAATCCCAGGAACACCATCCCTACCGTGGTGGTAGTATTATGCTGTGGGCCTGTTTTGCTGCCAATGGAACTGGTGCTTTACAGAGAGTAAATGGGACAATGAAAAAGGAGGACTACCTCCAAATTCTTCAGGACAACCTAAAATCATCAGCCCGGAGGTTGGGTCTTGGGCGCAGTTGGGTGTTCCAACAGGACAATGACCCCAAACACATGTCAAAAGTGGTAAAGGAATGGCTAAATCAGGCTAGAATTAAGGTTTTAGAATGGCATTCCCAAAGTTCTGACTTAAAGGTGTGGACAATGCTGAAGAAACAAGTCCATGTCAGAAAACCAACAAATTTAGCTGAACTGCACCAATTTTGTCAAGAGGAGTGGTCAAAAATTCAAGCAGAAGCTTGTGGATGGCTACCAAAAGCACCTTATTGCAGTGAAACTTGCCAAGGGACATGTAAAATATTAACATTGCTGTATGTATACTTTTGACCCAGCAGATTTGGTCACATTTTCAGTAGACGCATAATAAATTCATAAAAGAACCAAACTTCATGAATGTTTTTGGTGACCAACAAGTATGTGCTCCAATCACTCTATCACAAAAAAATAAGAGTTGTAGAAATTATTGGAAACTCAAGACAGCCATGACATTATAATCTTTACACGTGTATGTCAACTTTTGACCACCAATGTATATGTGTATATATTTATATACATACATTACATACATACACATATATACATACACACCTATATATACACATACTAGGGATGTCCGATAATGGCTTTTTGCCGATATCCGATATGCCGATATTGTCCAACTCTTTAATTACCGATACCGATATCAACCGATACCGATATCAACCGATATATACAGTCGTGGAATTAACACATTATTATGCCTAATTTGGACAACCAGGTATGGTGAAGATAAGGTACTTTTAAAAAAATGAATCAAATAAAGTAAGATAAATAAATTAAAAACATTTTCTTGAATAAAAAAAGGAAATTAAAACAATATAAATACAGTTACATAGAAACTAGTAATTAATGAAAATTTGTAAAATTAACTGTTAAAGGTTAGTATTATTAGTGAATCATGTGTGCTTACGGACTGTATCCCTTGCAGACTGTATTGATATATATTGATATATAATGTAGGAACCAGAATATTAATAACAGAAAGAAACAACACTTTTGTGTGAATGAGTGTAAATGGGGGAGGGAGGTTTTTTGGGTTGGTGCACTAATTGTAAGTGTATCTTGTGTTTTTTATGTGGATTTAATTAAAAAAAAAAAAAACCCCAAAAAACCCCCCAAAAAACCCGATACTGATAAAAAAAACGATACCGATAATTTCCGATATTACATTTTAACGCATTTATCGGTCGATAATATCGGCAGACCGATATTATCGGACATCTCTAATACATACATATAAACATTTTCATATATACACATAACATACATGCATATATACACATACATATATACCATACACATATATACACACATGCATACATACATATATACATACGTACGTACGTACGTACATACATATACATATATATATATATACACATACATACACATATATATATACACATACATACACATACATATATAAATGCACATACATACGTACATACATATACTGTATAAATACACATACATACGTACATACATATACTGTATAAATACACATACATACGTACATACATATATATACACACATACATACGTATATACAAATATATATATATATATACACATACATACATACATACATACGTACATACATATATATATACACATACATACATACGTGCATACATATGTGCATACGTACATGCATACACACGTACATACATAAATACATACACACGTACATACTTATATACACATACATACATATATACACATACATACGTACATACATACATACTTGCATGCATACATACATACGTACATACATACATACATACATATACTTACGTACGTACATACATACATATATACACATACATACATATATACACATACATACATATACACAAATACATATATACACAAACATACATATATGTATATATATATATACATACATACATATACACATTTTTACACATACATACATATATACACATACATATATACACACATATACGTACATACATATATACACATATTTACATACATGTATACACATACATATATACACATACATACACATACATACCGTAATTTCCGGACTATAAGCCGCTACTTTTTCCCCTCGTTCTGGTCCCTGTGGCTTATACAAGGGTGCGGCTTATTTACGGCCTGTTCTTCTCCTACACCGACGAAGAGGATTTCGGTGGTTTTAGTACGCAGGACGAAGACGATGACACAATGATTAAAGACTGACTTTTCATATACCGGTAGGCTGCTTATTTTGATAACGTACAGGCGAGCACTTTGTATTACTTTGCACCGTTGTATTATTTGTACTCTGCACGAATGCTATTCGCCATGTCAAAGATGTGAAAGTTGGATTGAATGATT
>NC_084753.1:18293559-18311059 GCF_033978785.1 Entelurus aequoreus | reverse complement strand
CTGTTGCTAACGACGCCATTGAAGCTAACTTAGCTACGGGACCTCGCCAGATCTATGATAAAAACATTAGCGCTCCACCTACGCCAGCCAGCCCTCATCTGCTCATCACCATCCGTGCTCACCTGCGTTCCAGCGATTGACGGAGCGACGAAGGACTTCACCCGATCATCGATGCGGTCGGCGGCTAGCGTCTGCTATCCATCTCAAAGTCCTCCTGGTGGTGTTGCTGTAGTCTGCCGCTAATACACCGATCCCCCCTACAGCTTTCTTCTTTGCAGTCTCCATTGTTTATTAAAGTAATTGCAAAAGATTCACCAACACAGATGTCCAGAATATCGTGGAATTTTGCGATGAAAACAGAGCTTTTTGTATTGGATCCAATGGGGTCCGAATACTTCCGCTTCAACCATTGACGTCACGTGCATACGTCATCATACATAGACGTTTTCAACCGGAAGTGTGGCGGGAAATTTAAAATTGCACTTTATAAGTTAACCCGGCCGTATTGGCATGTGTTGCAATGTTAAAATTTCATCATTGATGTATAAACTATCAGACTGCGTGGTCGGTAGTAGTGGGTTTCAGTAGGCCTTTAAGATGGAACCTTGAGGAACACCACTAGTAAACTAAAGAAGTTGAACAAATAATTCCTGGCTGTATATGAAGTAAACAAGCTACGGCAACACCTTAGTAATGTAAATCTCATTATGAAAAAAAATGCTAAAAAGGAGAGGACTTAAAGAGATGCCTTGAGGAATGCCACAGTTAAGTAAATCACAAGTTTTGACCTTAGTGTTTGCTAGCAAGGTTAAAATGTCAATGTAAGGCTTTTTAGTGTTTTTATGGTGGTCCAAGTTCCTCCAGCACTGGTGTTTTTATGATCTGAACTCAGGGGCCAGTATGGTGTCATTTCCGGGCCGGATTTGGCCCCCGTGCCGCCTGTTGACTCGGTCTGATACAAACGTTTGGAAAGCGTCTGCTAATCACATCTAAATGACAAGGCCAGGATGCGATGGCGTGACTTACTATGGCCACTTCCACAGCGTCCTGAGTGGAACGAGACAAGTCGCAAAGCAGCAGGAGATTGTGGTCTTTGGCCAAAGTCCGGGTGTCAGGAAGATACCTCAGCTCAAAGCAGATGTTCTCCACTGTGGTCCCCTGAGAAAGTATTCATCAGTGATGATGATGATGGGACGGGGAAATATGAGTGTACGATTAAGAACTCACTGGCGGGACTTTGTCTTTGTTGAAAACCAAGGTGACGCGGCCGCAGTTGTTGTCCAGGTGCCCGCCGTTCGGCTGGCACTTGGTGCTGGTGGTCTGTGTGAGAGCCAGCGACGTTCTACCCACCGAGCAAACCCCCCACTGATGGCAAGGAGGGGCGAAGCACGTCAGGTATCTGTGGGGAACACACTTCCGTCCGGCAGGGCAGGACTGCGCCGGCTGGTCCTGGTCTGATGACGGGAGGCGGCAGGGCCGGCGACCGCACAGCACCTGGGGTCAAAGGGTCAAATGAAGAATTCCGATCTGATCTTGTATGTTGACGTCACTATAACCGAGTTGATCTTTTTTTTAAAGGCATTAATTAATATCAATATTCATGTGAACAACTTAAATCAATAATAAAATAAAGAACACATTGCAATATGGCCTTAATTTCATGTTTATACATGCATATATATTTTATAGAATATGCTGCATAGAAAACTTCTATACCATGTGTACATTTGTATATACACAAATACATGTACGTACATTAACACACATACAGCAAAGACCTTCTCGTTTCAATGCGTTTTCTTTATATTCATGACTATTTACATTGTAGATTGCCACTGAAGGCATCAGAACTATGACACCTGTGAAGTGAAAACCATTTCAGGTGACTACCTCTTGAAGCTCATGGAGAGAATGCCAAGAGTGTGCAAAGCAGTAATCAGAGCAAAGGGTGGCTATTTTGAAGAAACTAGAATATAAAACATGTTATTGTTAAGTAACATGTGTTCATTCATAGTTTTGATGCCTTCAGTGACAATCTACAATGTAAATAGTCATGAAAATAAATAAAATGCATTGAATGAAGTGTGTCCAAACTTTTGGCCTGTACTGTACATATACATACACATAAATACATACACATATATACAATTGTGGTCAAAAGTTTACATACACTTGTAAAGAACAATGTCATGGCTGTCTTGACTTTCCAATAATTTCTACAACTCTTATTTTTTTGTGATAGAGTGATTGGAGCACATACTTGATTGTCACAAGAAGTTTGGTTCTTTTATGAATTTATTATGGGTCTACTGAAAATGTGACCAAATCTGCTGGGTCAAAAGTATACAAACAGCAACATACATGATCAATTTTGGTGACATAGAAAAGTGACAATCAAATCAAATTAGCTTCATGGCATGGCCTCTTAACTTCATGTGAGTGATTATGATTGACGACACCTGTTGACTTCTCTGAGTCCATTTAAATAGGGCTCATGTGATGCAGGCATCAGACTCGGTTATAAACGCGACGACGGGAATGTCAAAGGAACTCAGCACAGATCTGAAAGAACAAATCATTGACTTGAACAAGTCAGGAAAGCCACTTAGAGCCATTTCAAAGCAGCTTAAGGTCCCAAGAGCAACTGTGCAGACATATGCTCGTAAGTATAAAGTGCATGGCACAGTTTTGTCACTGCCACGATCAGGAAGAAAGCGCAAGCTATCACCTGTTGCTGAGAGAAATTTGGTCAGGATGATCAAAAGTCAACCGAGAACCACCAAAAAGCAGGTCTGCAATGAATTGGAATCTGCTGGAACGCAGGTGTCAGTGTCCACAGTCAAGCGGGTTTTGCATCGCCATGGACTGAGAGGCTACCATGCAAGAAGGAAGCTCATGCTCCAGAAGCGATACCTTAAGGCTTCTCTAAAGTTTGCTGCAGATCACATGGACAAAGACAAGACTTTCTGGAGGAATGTTCTGTAGTCAGATAAAACAAAAATTGAGCTGTTTGGCCACAATACCCAGCAATATGTTTGGAGGAGAAAAGGTGAGGCCTTTAATCCCAGGAACACCATGCATACCGTCAATCATGGTGGTGGTAGTATTAGGCTCTGGGCCTGTTTTGCTGCCAATGGAACTGATGCTCTACAGAGAGTACATTGGACCATGAAAAAGGAGGATTACCTCCAAATTCTTCAGGACAACCTAAAATCACCAGCCCGGAGGTTGGGTCTTGGACGCAGTTGGGTGTTCCAACAGGACAATGACCCCAAACACACGTCAAAAGTGGTAAAGGAATGGCCAAATTAAGGTTTTAGACTGGCCTTCCCAAAGTCCTGACTTAAACCCCATTGAGAACATGTGGACAATGCTGAAGAAACAAGTCCATGTCAGAAAACCAACAAATTTAGCTGAACTGCACCAATTTTGTCAAGAGGAGTGGTCAAAAATTCAACCAGAAGCTTGTGGATGGCTACCAAAAGCACCTTATTGCAGTGAAACTTGCCAAGGGACATGTAACCAAATATTAACATTGCTGTATGTATACTTTTGACCCAGAAGATTTGGTCACATTTTCAGTAGACCCATAATAAATCCATAAAAGAACCAAACTTCATGAATGTTTTTTTGTGACAAACAAGTATGTGCTACAATCACTCTATCACAAAAAAATTGAGTTGTAGAAATTATTGGAAACTGACATTATGTTCTTTACAAGTGTATGTAAACTTTTGACCACGACTGTACATATATACCTTTATTCGCCGACTTGTGATTAACAAATAGCATGAGTAATTTCACCGCATTACATTTTTTAAATGCCTCTGGACATCAAATTTAATGCTTTTAGATGCCAATTAAGGCCTTCATTTTTGCTAAATTTAATGACTTTCAATGCTTTTTAATGGCCCGCGGACATACTGTATTTCCACTTAATACTTCATCGGGGTAAAAAAACATTGATGTGGCGGCCATTTTGATCATTGTATCTAATTTATTAAAAAACATGTTCTAAGACGAATCATTGCATTCATATTAGTAATAACATTTCAGATGTTAAAAAAAACGACATGAAATCAAACTACCTTTGTGCAGTCCACTTTTCCGTTGCTGCAATGGCAGCTGTTGCACTCTTCCTCCCAGCGGCTGCCGTGTGGAAACTGCAGATCCACGTACTGACAAGACTTCCCAATACCTATGACTTAACATACAGGAAAACAGCCATCAAATATAATAATAATAATGATAATAATACTACAAATACATTAATCATCGTTATTATCATATGATTAAAATAAATCAATAAAATTGTATTATTTATAATAACAATAATACTAATTATTACTACTATTCTTATACTATTGTAATAATAATTCTTAATACAATTATATTAATAATGTCTTAATCAGGCCTATGCAAAACTCCAATTAAATTTCATAAATTTGAAGTAAGCTTTCAAACATGAAATAGAATTCAAATTGAAGGAAGTAGAATAAAAAATCCATGAATTAATAATTTTGGCGTATTCCAGAAGCATGTTTTACAGCATATTCCATACTGTTTTACATATTACTAAGAAATATTCATATAAACCTCATGTACTCTTTATATGTTCAGTTTCTTATATGTTTTAAGTATAATACATGGAGGTTTTTTTTACTCTATACTTGACATTATATTTTAATAGAAACACATTTTTTAATCAACTAACAATAATAACATCCTTTACAAAACATGATTTAATTTGACGTATTATCAACTTTCATCCAGCCGTCCATTTTCTACCGCTTGTCCCTTGTCGCGAGGGATGCTGGAGCCTATCCCCGCTGCATTTGGGCGGCAGGTGGGCTACACTTTCAAATAATGGAAAATGGTGAAAATATACTTAATTTCCCAGATTGCTTTACATATTTATATATGCTTTAATGCTTTTTTTCAAAATGGAGGCCATTTCTGTTTAATTTTAGTGTTTAAAAACTTTTTTACTTTTTTTTAATGAGCCAAAGTGACACCTTCTTCCTGTTACCGAGTATAAGTCGCTCCGGAGTATAAGTCGCACCGGCCGAAAATGCATAATAATAAGAAAAAAAACCATATAAGTCGCACTGGAGTATAAGTCGCATTTTTTGGGGAAATTTATTTGATAAAACCCAACACCAAGAATAAACATTTGAAAGGCAATTTAAAATAAATAAAGAATAGTGAACAACAGGCTGAATAAGTGTACGTTATATGACGCATAAATAACCAACTGAGAACGTGCCTGGTATGTTAAAGGCCTACTGAAATTATTTTTTTTTATTTAAACGGGGATAGCAGATCCATTCTGTGTGTCATACTTGATCATTTTGCGATATTGCCATATTTTTGCTGAAAGGATTTAGTAGAGAACATCGACGATAAAGTTCGCAACTTTTGGTCGCTGATAAAAAAAAGCCTTGCCTGTACCGGAAGTAGCGTGACGTCGCAGGTTGAAGGGCTCCTCACATTTCCCCATTGTTTACACCAGCAGCGAGAGCGATTCGGACCGAGAAAGCGACGATTACCCCATTAATTTGAGCCAGGATGAAAGATTCGTGGATGAGGAAGGTGAGAGTGAAGGGCTAGAGTGCAGAGCAGGACGCATCTTTTTTCGCTCTGACCGTAACTTAGGTACAAGGGCTCATTGGATTCCACACTCTCTCCTTCTTCTACTGTGGATCACGGATTTGTATTTTAAACCACCTCGGATACTATATCCTCTTGAAAATGAGAGTCGAGTATGCGAAATGGACATTCACAGTGACTTTTATACCCGATCCCACCTACAACTTTCTTCTTTGCAGTCTTCATTGTTCATTAAACAAATTGCAAAAGATTCACCAACACAGATGTCCAGAATACTGTGGAATTTTGCGATGAAAACCGAGCGTTTTGTATTGGATACAATGTGTCCGAATACTTTCGTTTCAACGATTGACGTCACGCGCATACGTCATCATACATAGACGTTTTCAACCGGAAGTTTTGCGGGAAATTTAAAATTGCACTTTATAAGTTAACCCGGCCGTATTGGCATGTGTTGCAATATTAAGATTTCATCATTGATATATAAACTATCAGACTGCGTGGTCGGTAGTAGTGGGTTTCAGTAGGCCTTTAACGTAACATATTATGGTAAGAGTCATTCAAATAACTATAACATATAGAACATGCTATACGTTTACCAAAAAATCTGTCACTCCTAATCGCTAAATCCCATGAAATCTTATACGTCTAGTCTCTTACGTGAATGAGCTAAATGATGTTATTTGATATTTTACGGTAATGTGTTAATAATTTCACACATAAGTCGCTCCTGAGTATAAGTCGCACCCCCGGCCAAACTATGAAAAAAACTATGTTGAAGAGGTTCATTTAGCCTACTAATGTGTATTTATAAATGGTTGATTTATATCACATAACATCACGTGACACCTCTGAGGAAGGCTGCAGAAGCAAGATAGCCGAAACTTGTCAGGTACAAAACTTTACCTTACTAGCCTATATAAATCAACCATTTATAAATATGAAAAAAACTGCCACTTATAGTCCGAAAAATACGGCTTGGCTGTACGGTAAACTCTTGTTTATTGCTATTAAATTAAGGATTTTCCGCAAGTGTGGAATAATTAATCATAAGTCAAATATTCTCCAAGCTAGAGCATAAGCAACCTGTTAAGTACCTTTTAAATACATTTCAAAACAACGTGAGAGCCCTCTAAACATACAAAATAACATCGACATAGTCACCTTTACACTCTTTTAATCAAATATAGTAATGCTGCCTGAGGCTAAGCCAATCAGTGGACAAGATACTGAACAGCCTGCTCGGATTGATTTGATCTCTTTTAGTGGCCAATGCTATTGTATTATTGATATTTATAGTACATTTAGACACTTGTCTGCTGGGAAATACGTAGAATATGCATTTGACAAGACATGATTAATTGCAATTAATTGACAAGATTAAATTAATTGCATTTTAATATGCAATTAACCTAATTACAGTTGAAATTATTCAAATGTATTATTTTGAAAATTCTAAATTTGTAATTTAGTTCAAACCTGCTCTAAATATGAGTATGTTTGAAAAATGAAATATTTATAATGATAACAACACAAAAGTATTTACACTCTTGACATCTGACTCCAGTTCTGCCAAGTGGACAAACGCAGCGGAAGCCGTTGATCTCGTCCACACAGGTGGCGCCGTAGGCACAGGGTGATGACTGACACTCGTTGATGTCTAAAAGAAATGTAGAAAGTTAGACAGAATGTTTGTTTTATGAGCAGGGATTGTAACCTGAACATTTCACAATATTCACGATTACAGTGGCCGAAGTTACCATGGTCATCACAGTATTGTTGAATGTGCTCAAAACGTACTTATACACACACTGACATCTTTTAACCATGTTTTATTTTTTAATAATTAAAAAATAGCGATTAGCACACTAGCCACTAGCTAGCTATTATAATTAAGAAACGCTCTAAAACCTTTAACATATAAACACTTAAATAACAAAAAATATGGCTCTTAAGAAGTCTAAAAATATTTCAAGTTTATTCTTCCAAGGAAAGCCTTATTTAAATATTGCACACATTGGTACCTCAACTTAAAAGTACCCCAACTGAAGAGTGTTTAAAGGTAAGAGCTATCTCAGGCAAATGTCACAGTGAACCCTGTAAGGTACGACCAAAGCATCTGGTCTTACTCGCTAGCATTAACGTATAGCTAGAAAACGACATAACTTTGTTGTCCATGGGAAGGAAGAAATAAAAGAGAAATCATCCAAATTGGTCTATCACTGGAAGTCTGCACCGGACTGAAGCAGAATGGGCCTAATGTCAGACATTTAACTGTGGAAATATAGTGAAGCTGCTGATGGTGTGTTTGACAGAGAAGAAGCTGAGAGGAGATAGTAGAAGTCCGCTCTCCAAGGTAGATGCTATATATTATTATTCCATTACTTCATAAAACTACTGTAGTTGTTACCAATACTACCTATTGGAATTTTTTTATCCATCATATCGTATATACAAGTTTGCTTTTCAATTAGGCTTGTAAGTTGAGATACTACTTGGACAGTACAAGTGTATTATGTGTTTGTTGTTTACTTATCGAAAAAATGGTCAACAGATTTCAGTGTATACATTTTGAGCACATACCAGCTAATGATCTAATAAAGATGGAAAAATCTTTTCATCTTGTAAAATTTAGTGGGTGCAGCTTATATACAGGTGTGCTCTATAGTCCAAAATATATATATTTTTTAACAATTTTTGAAATTTAGGAATTGAGTTAGAAACGGATGATCTGCATCAATTTAGTCACATGTCATCAAAGAGTAAAAATGCATTTCTTTCAATATGCATCCTAACATAAAGGGTAATATTAAAAAAATGATTGATAGTCCAACTCATACTGAGTAGTATACACAAGCTATGGAGATGATATCAGTAGAAAAAACTGCATTTAGTTCAGATAATAATGAGTCTCGTATTGGAATATGGGATCCATTATTTACATTTGTTTTAACTATTAAATGAACCTAAAACATGACTTATTTTATCTTTGTGGAAAATATTGGACACAATGTGTTATCAAACTTATGAGATGCGATGCAAGTGTAAGCCACTGTGACATTATTCTCCTTTTTATGTTTTTATTTTATTTTTTATAAATGGCTGTGATGATAATGTAAACGAGGGATATCTAATCACTGTTATGTTGGAATTCTTATTAATATTGATACTGTTGTAGTGCTGTACCGATACCAATATTTTGGTACCGGTACCAAAATTATTTTGATTATTTTCGGTACTTTTCTAAATAAAGGGTACCACAAAAAATTGCATTATTGGCTTTATTTTAACAAAAAATCTTAGGGTACATTAAACATATGTTTATTATTGCAAGTTTGTCCTTAAATAAAATAGCGAACATACTAGACAACTTGTCTTTTAGTAGTAAGTA
Source organism: Entelurus aequoreus (assembly GCF_033978785.1). NCBI lineage: Eukaryota > Metazoa > Chordata > Actinopteri > Syngnathiformes > Syngnathidae > Entelurus > Entelurus aequoreus. The sequence goes on along the minus strand of NC_084753.1, from coordinate 18,302,058 downwards.
AGCAAACAAAGGCTCCTAATTTAGCTGCTGACATATGCAGTAACATATTGTGTCATTTATCATTCTATTATTTTGTCAAAATTATTAAGGACAAGTGGTAGAAAATTAATTATTAATCTACTTGTTCATTTACTGTTAATATCGGCTTATTTTCTGTTTTAACATGTTCTATCTACACTTCTGTTAAAATGTAATAATCATTTATTCTTCTGTTGTTTGATACTTTACATTAGTTTTGGATGATACCACAAATTTCGGTATCAATCCGATACCAAGTAGTTACAGGATCATACATTGGTCATACTCAAAGTCCTCATGTGTCCAGGGACATACTTCTTGAGTTTATAAACATAATATACAGTACATTTAAAAAAATAAAAAATAAAAAAAGAAGAAGTTGTGATGCCAAAAAATATCAACGTAATCATATTATTATCGACTAGATACGCTACTGTACTTGGTATCATTACAGTGGATGTCAGGTGTAGATCCACCAATGGCGTTTGTTTACATTGTGACGCCGGTGAGCTACGGTGTGTAGTGAAGCATGTTTACCTATTCCTCGTCCTGCAGGGATGATACTTGTAAGAAACTTACTTTATTTGTCGCCATGGAGATGAGGATTAGTGATTTAGAAGTAGCTATACAACACTGCCGACTGGGGCTGGACTTTAGCCGCAAGCTAGCTAGGCATGTCTTAAAGCACCTCTTCTGGTGGGCGTTTGTGTTACAGCTTCACCTTTATCTTTAGTTTTTAAGCCAAAATGCGCCGTTCTACCTTTTCTGTCTACACACTGTCTGTTTGTAAGTACTCTGTGATTGTACGCTGCCAAACATGCTCCTCTGCTCGTAAAACCAACAATGACACGATGTGACGACGACTTTTCAGAGGCGGTATAGTACCGAATATAATTCATTAGTGTCGCGATACTATACTAATACTGGTCTACCGTACAACCCTATACTGTTGATATTATTTATTTTTGTTTGACTACTTTTGGATTGTTTTGTGTCATGTTTGTGTGTCCTCTCTGTTGATTGCTATTCTGAATGTTGCTGGGTCGGGTTTGGTTTTGGAATTGGAATTGTATTATTGTGTATCATTTTGTTGGATTGATAGAAAAAAGAAAAAGAAAAAAGAAACGGGATGAATAAGAATAGTTTTTTATTTAAAAACATATTGTGCACCCCCTATAAATAACTTGTCCTTTCCTAAGACGTGCGGCCATTGTCATCTGAGATTCCCGCAAACAGAAAGCTCAAATTTAAGCCGGACAGAAAAGGTGAAGACTTTCAGACCAAAACAAAGGCGAGAAGAAGAAGAATTTCAGGGTCACTGGTTAATTTGTCTCCTGTGGGCGTTTGTGTGACGGTGTGAGTACAGAGGAGGGGTGACCTCTGACCCCAGCGAGACGTTTAAGGACGGAAGAAAAAAAAAAAAAAAAGGTCGAGAGGGCGGCGTCGTCTTGGCTCTTGCATGTCGGCGTTTTTGTGTTTGAAGCGCGCGGCTGAGTGTGTTGCATAATGAGGCGAGCCCCACGTCGGTACTCACTGATCCTGCAGTCGGGACCGGCGAACCCGGGGGCGCACTCGCAGCGGAACCAGTTGACTCCGTCCACGCAGATACCGCCGTTATAGCTGAGGGACAGGGAGACATAAAAGATGATTAGATGAGGGGGCGTAAAAATAAAACACATCCTTTCCAGCTGCAACAAAGCACAATGTGTGTGTGTGTGTGTGTGTGTGTTGGGAGGGGGGGGGTTACAAAGCTCAATTCAACTCATCAATACAAGCTTCCACCTTTCAGATGCTAATAGGCGTGTCCACTGCCTCCCCTCATCCAACCCAGCATCCAGAAAGAAAAAGGACTTATGCACCCCCCACTCACCCCCTGCATTCACCACAGGGTAGTTGCCATTACTCCACCTCTCCCTGTCCCATTCAATTCCCTGCCCCGCGAGATTCCCCTTTGAGGCTTGATTTAAGGACAACTTCCACTCCTTTTCGGGAGTCCCTGCAACCCCCCCTTTGCGAGCCCGTGTGAAGTGTGGTGCAGGAGGGAGGAAGGGTGCGGGAGGTCGGACTACAGTGTGAGGCAGGAAGCGATACGCACCATGGATGAGGGTTGCAGTCGTTGATATCTGTTAAAGAAGCACAGGGGATATTGCGTGAAAACCCTCGCATCCCGTCACACGTTTTACCATGCAAGTTCGACCTTGATTTAGCGATAGAACTACACACGTGATGTACTGAGTACTTAAAAGTGCCAAAAAGAGCTTTTGGCTGGCCTGATAGAAAAACGTACTTTGGCCGCAGGTGGGACCTTCCCAGCCCTCTTTGCAGATACAAGAAAAGGTGTCTCCTCCTCCCACGCAGGTTCCACCGTTGGAGCACGGACTGGAGGCGCATGTGCTGTTCTTGGCTGGGAACGCACCATCCAGAGAGCAAAGAGTGTTTGTCAGAGAGGAAAATTTAGAACAAAAAATAAATAAAAAAATCACACACATACTGTATTGACTTCAGCAAGCTTATTTCAATCACTGGTAGTGCTGTCAAAGTTAACGCAATAAATAAATATATATATATATATGTATATATATATATATATATATATATATATATATATATATATATATATTAGAGCTGTCAAATGATTATTTTTTTAAAATCAGATTAATCACATTTTGTCATTTGTATTAATCATGATTAATCACAGGTGATAATTTAATTTAGCTTAAGAAAAGGCCCCAATATATCTGCACAAATGCAATTTTATTGTCACAATGTCATCCAAGGACAGTTTTAAATGTTTTACTCGGATGCATGCCATTTATTTGCACAAAACTTGGTAACCGTTTTATCTAAAGGTCTTTCAGGGTGTATTTTGGGGTAAAATGCTCTCATGTTGGTACTGATGTAAGCATTGATCAGATCACTGGCCATTTAGCGGTAAATACAATTACATGATTAATTTAAGTGTGTACATGATTCATGCAATAATGTTTTGGGATTAATCACATGAGTTAACTCGTTAATTTTGAAAAAACATATACAAATATACTGTATAAATACGTATATATATATAGGGTACACACACAGTACATACATATACACATACACATGTATACATATATGCACATACATATACGTGTATACACACAAACATATATACACATATATATATATATATATACAAACATATATACACATACATATATACATTTACACACACATATATGTACATACATACAAATATATAAACATACACACACACGTATATACATACATACACACAAACATGTATACACATACATACATACACATATATACACACTTATACTGTTTATACATACATACACAAATATACACACACATATACATACATACACAAATATATACATATATACATACACATACATGTATATATATATATATATATATATATATATATATATATATATATATATATATATATATATATATATATATATATATATACACACACACACACACATATATACAATATATACATATACACATACATATATATACATTGTCAGGCTTGTCACTGACAGTTTGGTTATGTTTTAGTTTTCCCTCTGTTTGTGTTTTATTTCCTGTCAGCGCTCTTATTTTTGTTCAGTTTCCGGCTTGCCTCCCTTAGCGCTGTTTCCCCTCAGCTGCGGCTGATTGGCACCTGGCCACACCTGGTGTCAATCAGTCGGCTGCTATCTATACCTGCCTTGCCTTCCAGTCAGGGCTGCAGTATTGTTTGCTGTATGCTGTGGACTGCTTGCTGTCTCCAGTTCTCCCTGTTTCTTCTATGATGTGAGCTATTCCCTGGTTCCTGTTTGCTGTTTCCTGCCTCCTGGTTCGTGTTTTACCAGCATTTTTTGGACATTAAAACCATGTTTTCCTGCACCAAGCCTGCCATCTCTGCATCTTGGGGTTTGTCACCACCACTTCCTGACATAATTATACACAGACATATATACACACATATATACATATAAACAAATATATATATTTTTAATTTCAATATAATTTTTTAGGAACACTAATAAAAAGTCACACAATGACTGTTATAATGCTAAAAATGATATGACAGACCACCTCAAAAAACGGAATAGAAGTTTACAGTTTTTTTACTGAATAAAACACCCAGAATATACATGAAAATAAGAATGTGGGATTTACAATATTAATTATGAACGATAAAACACTGAATATTAAGAACATATGAACATCGTTTGTCTTTTACTTCCAATATGACCTCCTCGATCAAGCAAAACAACTTAAATGCAATAAACATGGCAAAACATGAACACGATGCCTAAAAAAAGTGATTTACAAAAGTACACCTTCACTAATTGCTCAGCAATATTATTCCAAAGTAGCAGAACTATGTTGACAAAGAAAAGCCCCTTCACTGTTGACTGTGAAAATTCCTTGCACCAACAGGCAATGTGTGCAAAAGAACAATTAAACCGAGGCTCTGTGTATTCATCATTAGCGAGAACGTTTCCCAACTCCAAATAAACACAGCCTACAAACACTGGCGGCCTTTAGAGTAGCAGTGGTGGTAAATAATGTTTAAATGAGTATTTGTATACACCCGATTATGGCCGTAACTATCATTGAGGACACCGACGTCATGTCCTCTGTACCTTTTAAGTGACAAAAAGAACATGATATGACTGGCTGCAAATTTACTTTGCTGTGCATCACCTTACGGGAGATCATCCTCTCTCAATATACAATATTTGGTCATTCCCAGCGTGCTACAAGTAAGTCCAGATAAGGTAACGCAATGAAATCCACTTTTACAGTAAACATAATTCAATCCGATCCGAAATGTGCTGTCAACATAAGGAAAATCGGAGTAAAACCGTTCCGCTCACAGAGATAGAAGAAATGTTGGCAAAAATTAGATGGGAAGGGGATGGGAAAAATGGAGAGTGACACAGAAAGAAGTCCAGCACAGTGCACCACGTACACTAACTGTAGTGAAGATTCGTTTTAACAATGATTCCATTCAGAATATGAAGTTGCCGATACGATTCAGGGACAATATTAGTTTATTCATAACAATAAGAATCAGATTCAGTGGGTTGAAATCTATTCAGTAACTTTTTTAGCAAAAAAAAAATTAACCAATGTGACTGAAAAAAAAATACTGAATATTCAATAAATTACACTTCTCTCTGGGTGGCTGGCGCCGTACTCTGGCTCCCGCACATACTGGGAGTCAAATATATTGTACATACAAATACACATATATACTCACACACACACAATTATTCATACATACAGGTATACACGCGCACACATAGGTACCTACGCTCCCACATACAGTACATACTGTATTTTTCTTACTATAAGTCGCAGTTTTTTTTCATAGTTTGGCCGGGCGTGCGACTTATACTCAGGAGCGACTTATGTGTGAAATTATTAACACATTACCGTAAAATATCAAATAATATTATTTAGCTCATTCACGTAAGAGACTAGACGTATAAGATTTCATGGGATTTAGCGATTAGGAGTGACAGATTGTTTGGTAAACGTATAGCATGTTCTATATGTTATAGTTATTTGAATGACTCTTACCATAATATGTTACGTTAACATACCAGGCACGTTCTCAGTTGGTTATTTATGCCTCATATAACGTACACTTATTCAGCCTGTTGTTCACTATTCTTTATTTATTTTAAATTGCCTTTCAAATGTCTATTCTTGGTGTTGGGTTTTATCAAATAAATTTCCCCAAAAAATGCGACTTATACTCCAGTGCGACTTATATGTTTTTTTCCTTCTTTATTAGGCATTTTCGGCCGGTGCGACTTATACTCCGGAGCGACTTATAGTCCGAAAAATGCGGTACACAAATACAGTACATACCTACACACTCAAATTTCGTACATCCACACGCACACTCACTGTACAAACATACATATACACATACTGTACATATACATTCACTGTACAAACATACATATACACATACTGTACATATACATTCACTGTACAAACATACATATACGCATACTGTACATATACATTCACTGTACAAACACACATACACATACTGTACATATACATTCACTGTACAAACATACATATACACATACTGTACATATACATTCACTGTACAAACATACATATACACATGCTGTACATATACAAGTACATATACATGCATACACTCATGCATATATTCACGTTTCATCAAACATATTAACGTTGTTGCCCTAGGGGAAACTAGGTAACACATGGCACACTGACAAAGCTTAACCTATTGTTACTATAACAATCTACAAGGTTAATATAGTTGGAATCTCTTTCTTCCCCTCTGCTTTTTTATGTATTTGAAGTTATCATTACATACTGTATATGTATTGTTGCATTTGAACAGTTGTATTGTTGATAATAGAGGTAATTATTGTTATTATTCATTATCAATAGTGCTATTTCTATTGATATTTCTATAGCTCCATTTGTAGTGTAATAATGTCAATTGTCATTTCGGTATTATTTATTTCACTAACTGCTTCTTTGCTATCACTTTTACCAACATATCTGTACATATCCTATTTGCTGATGTTCTGTTGTTGTTGTTGTGTTTGCTGTTGTCTCTCTGTCTTATCCCCCTCTTGTCCCTGCAATTCCCCCCGCCCCGTCCTCCTTTTTTTCTCTTTCTATCCCCTCCTGCTCCGGCCCGGCTGCACCAAATAATAATATAAATCCATTTATAAAGTCAAATACAAATAAGGCAACAAGAGAAATATGCCACACTTCTCTTTTGTAAAGAAAATGTGTACAGCAACTATATGATTTGCCTGACAGGACAAAAAAAAAAAAAAAAAAAAAATCTTATTTTTTTCTTGCAGATGGTTTAAAAAATAAAAATACTTTTTGAAACCAGGAGGTTCCAAACTCCCCCTTAGTTTCAAAGCAAAACAATTACACCTGGCAAAACATGGTAATGCTAACGAGAGCGAGACGTTTGCTCCAAATAAACCAAAACAAGTGTCAGTACTTTGGTTTTGTGGCAAAAGGCGTTGAACAAATGACTGCACGCTGCAAAGTTTGTTTGAAAAAGACAGCAGCACAACAAACTTATTTCAGCTTCTGAAACCGAAGCATGCAGTCGAGTGCGGGAAATGCAACTCTTTACGAGGCCAACAAGACCACAACAACAAACAAACTCCGGCTAAAAAGCAACACACAACACTAAATATCTTGTCTTTGCAGTCTATTCAATTGAATATGGGTTGAAAAGGATTTGCAAATGATTGAGTTTGAGTTTGAGTTTTGAGTTTATTTCGAACATGCAAGCATACAACATGATACATCACAATTTCCAGTTTCTTTTCAACATGTTCGAAAAGGAGTAGGAAGAAGCAGAGCTTATTTAATCCTACCCCCTTTCTTTACATAACAGTTGCAAAACTTTTTGTTCACTTCCTGTTCACAATTTTTTCACAATAAACTCCATAAGTAATCACAATAAAAATAAATAAATAAATAATAGTAAGAATTTAATAATAATAATTGGTGAAGTAAGTCATATTTCATATGATGAGATAAGTAAGATTACTTTAAGAATGAATGAATGGATGGATGAAATAAATTGAGAATGTTTGTCATGGTTCTTCTTCTTTGTACTTTGTAAACACTTTAAGTTTGAAGAGTTTCTTGAAGTGTATCATATTAGTACATTGTTTGATTGCTTTGCTTAATCCATTCCATAATTTAATTCCACATACTGATATACTGAAGGTCTTAAGTGTTGTACGTGCAAACAAATGTTTTAAATTACGTTTTTCTCTAAGATTATATTTCTCCTCTTTTTTTGAGAAGAATTGTTGTATATTCTTGGGTAGCAGGTTATAGTTTGCTTTGTGCATAATTTTAGCTGTTTGCAAATTCACTATGTCGTGGAATTTCAGTATTTTTGATTCAATAAATAAAGGGTTTGTATGTTCTCTATATCCAACATTATGTATTATTCTAACTGATCTTTTTTGTAACACCGTTAATGAATGAAGTGTACTTTTGTAATTATTTCCCCATATTTCTACACAGTAGCTCAGATATGGTAACACTAGTGAGCAGTAGAGAATATGAAGGGATTTTTGGTCTAGAACATGTTTTGCTTTATTCATTATTGACGTGTTTCTTGTATTCTGTTTTTATTTACCATTTACACAACGTGCCAACTTCACTGGTTTTGGGGTTTGTACTAGTAGCCGATAGCCTACCATATTTACCTTTTGTACTGGTTTTGGGGTTTGTATATTTAGAGCGTGCCGCGGGCCGTTACAAATGTAGCTGGACATCTCCGGTGTAGAACATCCGAGAAGTCTTACCTGTGTTGCACGTGTTTCCTCCCCATCCAGGGGGGCAGGCACAGCGGAAGGTGTCCCCGTGGTCATGACAGGTGCCTCCGTTACTGCAGGTGGTGGCGTCACACTGACTCTCGCCTGTCCCACA
>NC_084753.1:18286059-18288559 GCF_033978785.1 Entelurus aequoreus | reverse complement strand
ACGTCTCTCCACTGTGTTTTAGCTACTTGTAAATCGCTAAACCTCGCCTCCACGGCGACAAATACACTACGGTGAGTATCATCCCTGCAGGACGAGGAATAGCTAAAACATGCTTCAGATACAATAGCTAACCGCTAACAGCAAGTGTAGCTCGCGCTCCTAAATGTAAACAAATGGGTGGATCTATACAAATATCAACTGTAACGATGCCAAGTACAAGAGTCGTATATAGTTGATACGACAATGATTACATTGATATTATTTTGTCATTTTTTTATTGTTTAGAAACTCAGGAAAAACGTCCCTAAAATATGACTAATATATTTCCCTGTAACTACCGGTACTTGGTACCGATTCGATACGCAAATTTGTAGAATCACCCAAAACGTATGTAAAGTATCCAAACAGTGGTTTGGATACTTTTGGATAAGTGCTTATTACATTTGAACAGAAGTGTAGCTGTTAAAACAGAAAGTAAGCAGATATTAACAGCAAATTAACAAGTAACGTATTTTCCGGATTATAAATCGCAGTTTTTTTTCATAGTTTGGCCGGGGGTGCGATTTATACTCTGGAGCGATTTATGTGTGAAATTATTAACATATTACCGTAAAATATAGTGACGTACCGATAGAAGAGGAAGCGGCGCATTGTCTACCTTTGGAGTTGGCAGAGTTGTTTAGAAGCGACACAGAGGAAGAAGATTTCATGGGATTTAGCGATTAGGAGTTTTTTCATTCATTTTCATTTATTTATTTATTTCAGGTAATGACAAAGACGTACAAGTTGACAAAACATAATAATATAAATTAATATAGTGCATTATTGTCCAGTTTTGCCTGAAAGGGAGTGGGAAGAAGATAACTTATTTAATCCCACCCCCAGTTCTCCATTCGGTGATTATTCACATGAGTTTCACTCTCACTTTGTTCAAGGATTATAATACAGATGTTGTATCATAGTGGCATTACCACAGGTAACAATAATTATTACACTGTAACAATCATTTGTATCAACAATGTAGGAATAATGAATATACCAACAATGGTAATAGACATCATAGCAATAATGGTAATAGACAACATAGCAATAATGGTAAGGAAACATTGAGCACATGTTAACACTTTGAGACAGAGTATAGCAGCAGGTCAAATTAAAGACCCTCATCTCTATATTTGAACCAGACCCTATGTTTGTATAATAGTTTAAATCGATTAATAGTTTGGCATTGCTTGTGTTGTAAGTCCAGTTGTGACAGATTGTTTGGTAAACGTATAGCATGTTCTATATGTTATAGTTATTTGAATGACTCTTACCATAATATGTTACGTTAACATACCAGGCACGTTCTCAGTTGGTTATTTATGCGTCATATAACGTACACTTATTCAGCCTGTTGTTCACTATTCTTTATATATTTTAAATTGCCTTTCAAATGTCTATTCTTGGTGTTGGGTTTTATCAAATAAATTTCCCCAAAAAGTGCGACTTATACTCTAGTGTGACTTATATATGTTTTTTTCCTTCTTTATTATGCATTTCCGGCCGGTGTAGATTTATACTCCGGAGCGATTTATAATCCGAAAAATACGGTAGATTAAAAATCTATTTTCTACAGCTTGTCCCTCATAATTTTGACAAAATAATTCAGTCAGAAATTACAATGCTACTGCATATGTCAGCAGACAAATTAGGAGCCTTTGTAACCCATTTGCGTACTCAATACTAAAAAATAAGTTGTCTGGTATGTTCACTATGTTATTTAATGCCAAAATTGTTCTGTGAGTGCAGTAAAAACATGTTTATTGTATCATATGTCTGTTAAAATAAAGCCAATATTTAAAACATTTTGTGGTCCCTTTAGTTTGAAAAGTATCGGAATACATCCAAAATATTGGCATCGGGACAACACTACGACGCGGTTTGTTTGGCTTTTTCCTGAACGCAAGGAAAAACTACTGGGCTGCCCCCTTTTAGCCATTTAAGGTGCTGAACAGGAGCGTCGGAGCGGGTCAGCAGGGTGCGTAAAGTCTGTGGTCTCACACAGTTTATTTTAACCCAAGTGTCATGACCACGTACCAATTTTCTTCACCATTTGGACGCGTGTGTGGTCAGAGCCAGGAACGCTGAAAACCATTGTATTCAACAGCTTCTCTTTTGCGCTGGAGGACATTATGGAATTGTTTTTACCCGTCAGAGAGCCATGACCATGCAAAACTAGTCAAAATTTACTTTGTTTTTTAATTAACATAAGAAGTATGGCAAGGTTGGTAAAAATTGTTTATGTATTTTTAAAATATTTCCTGAAAGGAGTCACACTTCTTGTTCGGCACCAAAAATACACGCTGGTTTTTGTACATGTGTCGCTGATTTGTTCATAGAATGCACGCAAAACAATGAACAACTCAATGTCTGTCTATTTATTGTGCTCTTCATGTGATGAGGCATTCACACATAACTCTGAGTGTTGTGCAAACAGACTTTCACACTGTATCTGTTT
>NC_084753.1:18268559-18281059 GCF_033978785.1 Entelurus aequoreus | reverse complement strand
GGAAACGGAGACGTCATTTGATAGCGACTGCAAGCGGGACAGGTGGCTGACTGGAAATGACTCTTGTTTTGGTGACTGTTTGTAAGGGGGCCATGTTGGATTTACCGTTCTATTATCTTCATGGCAGCAGTTCCACAAATACATCCTCTCACATGCATGTCCTGGTTTATTTCGGGTCGGCTCATTTCTTTAACCGCTTTTTTCTGTACTGTACTGCTACTAGAAACAGCTCTTGGTTAGTTACGGATTAGACAATTAAGGATTTCAACAGTTTGGTGCCCTTTACTGCATTTTGGAGATTTCCAAACAATAGGTCAACGTTCATAAATCAGGTGCCTGATACCTTTTTTTTTTATTGTTATTTTTTTTATACATCTTACTAGTGTTTAATCTTCAGGTTTTAACTTGTAGTAAGAAAATTATACCAAATGTAGTTTAATGCAATTAGTAGAAAAGAGACATTTAATGGGTTGATCGTTAAAAGCAATATAGCCAAACAAATACCTACTTCAAAATTGTCTAGGAAGCCTTTTCCTTTTTTTTTGTAATTTATTAAAAAGGTTGTACATTTTTTCCAAAGTTTGGTCATACAGAGGAACCTCGATTTACGAACTTAACTGGTTCTTGAAAAGGGTTTGCAAAGCACATTTCTCTTTAAGAAACCACGTAAATATGAATAATGGGTTCCAGCTAGGGCTGCAACAACTAATCGCTTAAATCGATTAAAATCGATTATTAAAATAGTTGCCGATTAATTTAGTCATCGATTCATTGGATCTATGCTATGCGCAGAGTTTTTTTTTTGGTTTTTTTAAATAATTTTTATTTTTTATTTTTTACTAAACCTTTATTTATAAACTGCAACATTTACAAACACCTGAGAAACAATAATCAAAATAAGTATGGTGCCAGTATGCTGTTTTTTTTTCAATAAAATACTGGATAGGATAGAAATGTAGTTTGTCTCTTTTATCCGATTATTAACCGATTAATCGAAGTAATAATCGACAGATTAATCGATTATCAAATTAATCGTTAGTTGCAGCCCTAGTTCCAGCCCCGATAAAAGTCCATATTTTGGTAAAATTTTGCGCACTTTGAACAGAATAGAAAGTGCTGTACGGTATTGTATATTAAACAAACATAACAAGGAGGTGATGGATCAACTATCTATTTAATAACAAGCCAAAACCACAACGACAAGCTGAACTGTGCTGTATGCGCACACTCGCAGAAGTCACTTTGGTGCCCTCACAATCTATCAGACATCACAAAAATCCTTACCTTTAACAACCATAATACACATTTAAAAAGGCAAAATCCAGTTTTACATTGTCATTGGCAAATTAGCAGCTGACAAGAAGAGAGAAACGAGAGGGGTAGGGGAGGCGAAGGAGGGGCCGCGTGTGTGTGTTTGGGCTTTTGGAAGAGATGCCGCTTAACAAGAGGTAGTGTCTTCTCCTCCCTCTGCTCTGGCATATTTTTCTAGAAAAGTCCATTACAATTAAAAACTTGCTGTGGTACGAAGCTTGCTTTGTCAATCCCTTTGATACAAGCAAGCGCAAAATGGCTGCCACCGGGGGACACAAAACGAATGAATGAAGTGCTCGCACACATCGGCATATTTAGCTCGATCTAATAGTTTGTAAATCGAAAAAGTTCGTAAGAGGGGTTCGTAAACAAGAGGTTCCACTGTAGTTTCAGTACAGTGTCTGTAGTTTCAGTACAGTGTCTGTCGCGCCTAACACACAAATGATCTAAAACGAAAAACACTATTGAACAAGTAAGATGCTGCAAACATATACAAGATGTAATATATACTGTATGTTGGAAAACATTTGTACATTTCTGGTAGCCCTGCTAATGTCCTGGTCGCCATAGCTAACATACTCTTAGCCTTGCTACAGTCCGAGTAGTCTGGCTAACTTCCCGGTAGCCTCCGGATTGTTTCTTTTAAAATGTTGAAAAATAATCGACACCATTTATTTTTGAAAGCTCCATTTCTCAAATTTTTCTGGACTGATGTTTGGGTTTTAATGTTTTGTACTTACAATACACTTTTTAATGCAAAGAAGAAACGGTCCTGCTTCTGAAATGTTTTTTTTTTTTTTACAAGTCACGACAGAGGTTACACTTTTTTGTCCACCAGAAAAATTCCATATTCACAAACCTTGAATGATGTCATGTAAACCAAATAATTGGTATATTTGTTTTTTTCTGAAATAAATCTATTTGAGTAGATATCTTGGAATATTGTGAACTATAAAGATATAGTTTTTATGACCAAATTAAAAAAAAAATACAGATGTTTGTTAATATTGTTTTCGTTTTGAAATACTCCGTTTTGTATTGTATCTGTATTTTTGTATATCGTTGTTGAAATAAAACAAATAGTAATTACGAAAATAAATACATAAACAACTGTAGACTGGCTAACTTCTGTTTTGAAGTTGCAGCATTTCTCTCACAAAATTGTTTAGGGGTTTGTGGGTGTTTTTGCCATTTGCAACATTTTTCTTTTGCTTTTCGTCTTGCAGGGTTTGTGTGATGCATCCTTTTTCATTTGAGCATTTTACTCGAGGATCCGTTTTACTTGTATGTTTTTGGTTGTGGATCATTGCTGCTGTGTATCTGCCACCATGCTACGCTGGTAGATGAGAGACTCACCTCACACAGCTTTCCTGCGTAGTCTGATGGACACTGGCACACAAAGCCACCCAGCACAGGGTGGCATTGCCCTCCATTCTGGCAAGGTCCGCTGTCACACTTGTTCCTCTGGATTTCACAGCGAGAACCCACAAAGCCCGGCGGGCATTGGCAGTGGTGTCCGTGTGGGTCCTCCTGATGAGAAAGAACAGATGGCGCCATCCACATGGTAAAAAAGACTAACGAATCAAAAATCTGATGTGGTTATTTTGAATGGAAAATGACAAACCTTGCATATAGCTCCGTTCTGGCATTGTCCTTTGCAGCCACTCATGTCTGATAAGTAACATGACACATTAGTTGCACATAATGTTCACAATGAGAACATAGTTTGTGTGCAGACTAGGGATGCAACCATTATAGATTTGGACTGTATGAATATAGTCTGATTAGTAATCACGGTTTCACAAGTATCACAATTAGTATGTATGACAGGTGTGCCTGATGCTGTTTGTTTACACCAGGGGTGTCCGAATTTTTGCCACTGAAGTGTACATATATATATATATATATATATATATATATATATATATATATATATATACACTACCATTCAAAAGTTTGGGGTCACCCAAACAATTTTGTGGAATAGGCTTCATTTCTTAGAACAAGAATAGACTGTCGAGTTTCAGATGAAAGTTCTCTTTTTCTGGCCATTTTGAGCGTTTAATTGACCCCACAAATGTGATGCTCCAGAAACTCAATCTGCTCAAAGGAAGGCCAGTTTTGTAGCTTCTGTAACGAGTTAAACTGTTTTCAGATGTGTAAACATGATTGCACAAGGGTTTTCTAATCATCAATTAGCCTTCTGAGCCAATGAGCAAACACATTGTACCATTAGAACAATGGAGTGATAGTTGCTGGAAATGGGCCTCTATACACCTATGTAGATATTGCACCATAAACCAGACATTTGCAGCTAGAATAGTCATTTACCACATTAGCAATGTATAGAGTGTATTTCTTTAAGGTTAAGACTAGTTTAAAGTTATCTTCATTGAAAAGTACAGTGCTTTTCCTTCAAAAATAAGGACATTTCAATGTGACCCCAAACTTTTGAACGGTAGTATATATATATATATATATATATATATATATATATATATATATATGTGTATATGTATATGTGTATATATATATATATACACACACACACATTTTTACATATATATATATATATATATGTATATACACACATATATACACACATTTAAATAGTTATATACATATACATACATACAGTATATCTATACATATATATATATAGAAATACATACACATATTTTTCAACGCATATACACAAATGGTTTTTTTTCAAAGCTATAAAACGATGTAAGATTTACACTATACTTTTTGTATGTATGAAAATTCAACATTTTCAAAATGCAATATTTGATTTCATTGATTTGAGTGGAGGCTTAAACAGGTTAATAATTCATAACATTATTATTTTTAAGCAATGAGGTTTTTTTTTAATTCTCAGGGATCTAAGAGGCTCCCACTCATAAGTGTTAAAAATAAGTCACATTATCTTTTTTACTTTCAACGTTTACATTTTTAGATCAACTTCAGCTCCGTCAATTATAAGTTTTTATTATTATTATGTTTTTGTTTTTTTTGTTTGTTTCATGCTGTTTTTGTAAGAGAAAACTTAGTTGGTCTTTTTTAAAACACACAAAATATGCAATATTTTTCGTAAAAATGTTTTGAATTGGAATATTTGTAAGTAATGGGTCAATAATTCGTAAGATTGATTTTAAATCCTAATTATTTTTTGAGCAATGACAGCCTCAAAGAAAAATACGGCCTGCATGACAACTTTAAGTAATTAGAGTTAACATTGCAATTTTTTTCACCTGTATGTTCTTTTATTCCACTTTATTTTTGTAATAAATATGTATAGAATGTGCCACAAATGGCCTCTGGGCCGCATTTCGGACACCTCTGGTTTACACTGAACTGACTGAACGCTAAGCTACTGATTCTAAGTGACAGCTGTATATTTAACTCAATTCAACTCTGTTATGGCTTACCTTCACTTTGGCGTGTAAAGCTGCACCATATTAAATAACCGTGATGTTTTTTGATCACGGTTTGTAGTAAAACGGGTTAATGGTTGCATCCCTAGTGCAGACATGACCTTTAAGTTTGAGAAAGGAAGATTCTAATTAAGCTGAAGAAACAATGTATGGAGTAGTTCATGCACTGGATCAAGAGTGGACATGCAACTGGTGTCATGAGGGCAGAGCAGGAGACAGGAAGTTACCACGTGTGAATAAATGAGCAAGCCTAAACTACACCTATGTTGTGAGTCCAGGAAGTGAATGGCGACATTTAGAATTAAAAAGAAGTGTCTGCCGGTCGAAAAGACTGGAGGGACAAACATTTAAAAGCGACTTAGAGGCAAGAAAATACTGACTGATGTCACAGTTTTGTCCAGACCATCCCCGAAAACAGTCGCAGTGATATCCACCAATCAAATTTTTGCAAGAATAAGCGTTCACGCATGGCTTTCTTGCACACTCATTAGCATCTGTGAAAGCAAGGTAGAAGGAGCCCATAACAGGGGACAAAGCAAAGGAAGCAAAAAAGAAGGAACCACAAAACCATATTTGAGTAAAAATTAAACGACAGGGTGTCTAATCAGTAGTGTGATTAGATATGGTCATCAGAACATATCCCAGCCTGCAGGCCAAGATGTTCTGTATGGATAACATACCGGTAAATGCTCAATGCACCCACAGGAAGTGAAAAAGAAAGCACAAATATGGATCTGCAGCATTTTAAACTGGGGGCCGCGGACTGAAAAGTCAAAGGATGCCGAGGCCCTTTTGATATTTTTCACTTCCAAAACCAGTACAATATGTAAAATTTTTTACAATTATATTACACCTATTTGCTCTTTCATTTGTAAAAAAATATATATTTTTTTCATTAATAGAATTTTTAGAATGTGCCGTAAGCGGCTAAAAAGTTTGCTGCGGCCGTACTGGCAGGATTTTAATAAACTGAATTTTTAAATGCGCACACTTTGCTCAGAAATGTATATTCAATGAAATAGTCAGCATAATTTGATCTGAAAAAAATTCAGTTCACAAAATTCAAAACCAAAAAATTTAGTTACATAAATTCAGAGTCCCAAAAAAATAGTTTGTAATAAAAACAAAAATGAACCTCCATACTGGTTGCTCAGTACAATATGGCTAGAGAGCCTATAGGTAAATAATTAGTAGTACAAGCATAAGTAGTGGTGTCAAACGTTTATTTTCTAAATTAGATCAATTACACATTTTAATTAATCGTGATTAATTACACATTCTTGCCTAATTTGAATTATAACATTTGTATACACATGCAATTCCATTGCCAGAATGTCAAACACAAACATAATATTTTACTTGAAGACACGCCATTTATTCGCTCAAATCTCGGCTATCCACGCCGCCTTTCAGGTAACCATTCGCAAAATTAATGTGTGGGAAAAGTCTGTGATGAATGCGATATTTGTGATTAATCGCATTGCGTCCGCATTGACAGCCCCAGTTAAAAGCGCAAATCATTATATGATGGTGACAGTTTGACCCTGGAACAGACCATTTCGTGTTGAATTGAACAACATTCAATTGTTTTCACCCCACAAGGGTGGATAAAGTCATTTATAAGCCCAATGCTCCAAAAATACACTCGGTTAGTCATTGATATAATATTGGTAGTTATTAACACAAACAATGACGGAGTACTTGATAAACAGGAACATACAGTATATAATGACTGAATTTTGGAGTACTTAGAATACAACAGAGTAAGATTGCAAAATGTACTTCTACTAATCCACAACAAGTCAGTTTTGCGGTACAAAGATTGTGTATGCACACTGTGCGTTTTGACTCGTGTCAAATTGGGCTCCATAAAGTGTCTCCAAAGGGCTTTAAAGAAAAAAACAGAAGAAAGATTGAAATGAGATGCAAACAACGGACGCCCACCACCTTCCACAGACATCTAAAGTGTTACAACAAAGCACTGCTGCTCAAATATCTACAGGCAGGGCGAGGCAGACCGCGGGGGGTCCAGTTGTGCGCGCACACACACACACACACACACACACGCACTTGTCTTCTTTCTGAAACCCAACACTTATCACACACATGCACAGACACTCAACGCCAGGTAAGACAGGAAGCTGATTACTGCTTGTAAACTGAGATCTAAGCTGGTAAAATGAGACTGACTCTTGAGGTCTTTTTTCCGACAACCCGTCCCCCAAACCCGCACACGCCCCAACTTCATTCACCACGCCATGTCCATACTTTGACAGAAACAACCATAAATGAGAGCTCATAAGAAAAACTACATTTCATGGCTCAGGGTCATGAAAACGCTACAGGATATACTTTTATGCAGAGGTGCACGTCCCTGGATGGAAAAGTGGTCACTCACCTATCTGGCAGGTCTTTCCTTCCCACTCTGGAGGACAGGCACACTCAAAGCCATCCTCCAGGTCGATGCACGTTCCACCTCGGGCACATGGATTGGAGGCGCACTCGTCCAGATCTGTGCAGACGTCAACGTGGCATCAGATTGGGCCGACACTTTTATAGCGCGTTAAACAATGCCAAAACGTCAAATCAGAAGGTGTATGCATGTGGGTGTGAGCGTGCACGCAGTTTTGGAGCATTACTTTGACAGTGGGCAATTTGTGACATCGCAGATTGACGGATGTACACTACCGTTCAAAAGTTTGGGGTCACATTGAAATGTCCTTATTTTTGAAGGAAAAGCACTGTACTTTTCAATGAAGATAACTTTAAACTAGTCTTAACTTTAAAGAAATACACTCTATACCTTGCTAATGTGGTAAATGACTATTCTAGCTGCAAATGTCTGGTTTTTGGTGCAATATCTACATAGGTGTATAGAGGCCCATTTCCAGAAACTATCACTCCAGTGTTCTAATGGTACAATGTGTTTGCTCATTGGCTCAGAAGGCTAATTGATGATTAGAAAACCTTGTGCAATCATGTTCACACATCTGAAAACAGTTTAGCTCGTAACAGAAGCTACAAAACTGACCTTCCTTTGAGCAGATTGAGTTTCTGGAGCATCACATTTGTGGGGTCAATTAAACGCTCAAAATGGCCAGAAAAAGAGAACTTTCATCTGAAACTCGACAGTCTATTCTTGTTCTTAGAAATGAAGGCTATTCCACAAAATTGTTTGGGTGACCCCAAACTTTTGAACGGTAGTGTATGTACATATGTGGGCATTCTTGGACATATGTTGTCCCTCACCCCCGCCTGAGACTGTTGACCCTTCTGTATAATTCTTCTTGTTCCATGCCATCCGGCCTGTTGTATTTCTATAAAATAAATACACCCGCTTTTATTTGGGCAACTGCAAAATTGGATTAGCCGTTGAACTCCAATGTTTGTGTATTTGACCGAGCAAAAACTGATTTCAACTTTTCGCCCTAATTGTCTTGCAGGGCAGACGGCTCCCCCGATGTTGTCCAATTTGCGTTAATCCAAAATCGCCAAAGCCTGAGTGTCCAGAGTTCTGCCTGCATCCTCCAATCATTTGTGGCAGCTTTAGGGGAACCTTGAACGGCTGCCAGCATCTTCCAATTTGCCTCAACACCAGGACAACGCTTACTCCAACTAGCAGATGTCCTGGTATCATGATGTAGCTATCTTCCGAGACTGAAAGGGTCGCTAGGCACACGGCACTCCTCTTCTCCCGAGAGTCCGTCGCGTGTCCAGCAGCAACTGTTCCAACAGAACAGGCAGGTTCCCCCGAACCAGAGAGCTTGTCAATTTTGTTGAGAGGCCAGTTGATCAATTCCATTGTTTAGATTTTGGAAGTCAGTGCAAAAAAAAAGCCAACAATAAAGTCAAACAAGACAGGACGACACAAACAGGAAAGCAGGGCAGACACTGAGAAGGGAGGGAGTGCGACCGCCTTTTCCGAGAGCCAAGAAAGAAAGCTTGGATGTCAAGATGTAGGTTTACAATTATGAAACTTTTGGAGGGGGCAGTCTTTTTGAATACGATGCCACAAGCTTGGCACACCTATCTTTGGGCAGTTTCTCTTTGCAGCACCTCTCAAGCTCCATCAGGTTGGGTGGGAAACATTGTTTTTTATCCAGGATCCCTGTGAACATTGCTGCAATTTTCTTAGTCTAGTCATGTACACTACCGTTCAAAAGTTTGGGGTCACCCAAACAATTTTGTGGAATAGCCTTCATTTCTAAGAACAAGAATAGACTGTCGAGTTTCAGATGAAAGTTCTCTTTTTCTGGCCATTTTGAGTGTTTAATTGACCCCACAAATGTGATGCTCCAGAAACTCAATCTGCTAAAAGGAAGGTCAGTTTTGTAGCTTCTGTAACGAGCTAAACTGTTTTCGGATGTGTGAACATGATTGCACAAGGGTTTTCTAATCATCAATTAGCCTTCTGAGCCAATGAGCAAACACATTGTACCATTAGAACTCTGGAGTGATAGTTGCTGGAAATGGGCCTCTATACACCTATGTAGATATTGCACCAAAAACCAGACATTTGCACCTAGAATAGTCATTTACCACATTAGCAATGTATAGAGTGTATTTCTTTTCTTCAAGTTAAGACTAGTTTAAAGTTATCTTCATTGAAAAGTACAGTGCTTTTCCTTCAAAAATAAGGACATTTCAATGTGACCCCAAACTTTTGAACGGTAGTGTAGGTGAACAAGAACTTGATGGTTACTCTGTCAAAGCTACAGCATTCCTCTGTGGGGAGAGGAGAAGCTTCCAAAAGGACAACCATCTCTGCAGCAATCAGGCCTGTATGGTATAGCAGCCAGGCGGAAGCCACTTGTAGGTAAAAAGTTTGCCAAAATGCACCTGAAACACTCTCAGGCCATGAGAAACAAAATTCTCTGGCCTGATTATACAGAGATTGAGCTCTTTGGCATGAATGCTAGATCTCATGTATGGAGGAAACCAGGCACCGCTCATCATAAGGCCAATACCATCCCAACAGTGCAGCATGGTGGTGGCAGCATCATGCTGTGGGGTTGCTTTTTCAGCGGCAGGAACTTGTAGACCAGTCAGGTTAAAGGGAAATATGAATGCAGCAATGTACAGAGACATCCTGGATGACAACCAACACAAACTCATCCAACCATGATGGAGCTTGAGAGGTGCTGCAAAGAGGAATGGGCAAAGAGGAAAGGGCGAAACTGCCCAAATATAGGTGTGCCAAGCTTGTGACATCGTATTCAAAAAGACTTCTGCCAAAGGTGCATCATCAAATTATTGAGCAAATACTTGTTTTTTTTTAGTTTTGCAGCATTTAAATAAAAAAAACTAAAACTTTTCATACTGTTATTATGCGGTATTGTGTGTAGAATTTTGAAAATGAAAATGAGTGTATTCCATTTTGGAAGAGGCTGTAACATGAAATGTGGAAAAAGTGAAGCGCTGTGAGTACTTTCCGGATGCGCTGTAGATATTGCTGTGAATCTTTGGGCACCACAAGATTATTGGGGGCAACAATTTGATTAAGAGTCGATGCTCAAATCAAATCGATTCTCGGTTCAAAAACAATATTTTTTTTTAATAACACTGGATGCCAGTTCTATGATTAACTACATTCCTTCATAAAATAGATGAACATCTCTAGTAAATGTCTATATAACTTAAAAGGAAACTGGTTTTGTTT
Source organism: Entelurus aequoreus (assembly GCF_033978785.1). Lineage (NCBI taxonomy): Eukaryota > Metazoa > Chordata > Actinopteri > Syngnathiformes > Syngnathidae > Entelurus > Entelurus aequoreus. The sequence goes on along the minus strand of NC_084753.1, from coordinate 18,270,655 downwards.
AGTCAAATTCTACCCAAATATTTATTAACATCAAATACCAATAAGGCAACAAGAGAAGTAGCCTATACTTCTCTAAACTAAAGTAAATTTGTACAGCAGATATGATCATCTACATCAGGGGTGTCCAAAGTGTGCCCCGGGGGCCATTTGCGGCCCACAGGTCATTTTTTAACGGCCCCACGGCACATTTTAAAAATACGATTGAAAAATTTTTAAAACGTAAAAAGTGGTATAAAAGTGCAAACAGGTGAAATGTAACAAGAAAATGTTGCAATGTTACTCTAAGAACACAAAGCTGCCATGCAGGCTGTTTATTTCTTTAAAAAATAATAATGTATCAAAATCAATGTCATTATGAATTATTGACCTATTGAAGGCTCCAATTACGTCACGTTAAATATTCCACTTTGAGATATCTTTTGGGGAAAATGTAGCATATTTTGTGTTTGCCATATACAAAACTGAGCTGTTTTTTTTAAAGAAGGGCCTAAAACGAACAAACAAAAAACATAAACAACAATAAAACTTATAATTGACGGATAGATCTGAAGTTGATCTCGAGATTATTGTGTTAAAAGTAAACAGTAAAAAAAATGTGTAATTTATTTTTTCAACACTTTAATGAGTAGGACCCTTTTGGATCCCCAATAATTTTAGTGTGATTTGTTTTTAGGTGTCATAGCTCAAAAAATAATAATGAATTAAAATCAATGTTGTTATGAGTTATTGACCTTTTTAAGGCTCAAATGATTATATATATAGTCTCAAATATTCCACTTTAAAAAAATTATTGGGTGAAAATATTGCATATTTTGTGTTTTTTCCATAAAAAAAACAGGGTTTTCTTTGACAAAAAGAAAACATTATATTGACAGATAGACCTAATGTTGATGTAGAGATTTAAAACTTGAATAATAATTAAAATAATAATACTGAATAATGACACATTTTTTATATTTTTTTGACCAAAACCCTTTGGGGTCCCCGGGATCAAGCCTGAGTGGAGGCCTACATGTATATTTGTTATACATATATTGTATTGGTTTTTAAAATAACAAATATCAAAATGGCCCCCGCTTGCTTTGATTTGTCAGTGTGCGGCCCTCAGTGGAAAAAGTTTGGACACCCCAGATCTACATCAAGATGATTTGTCTGAGTGGCTGGACAGGACAGATTAAAAAAATAAAGTAAAATAATAAAACCTTTTTTGTAATCGATTAAGAATCATTACAAAAAAGAATTGCAATTCATTAGACAATAGATTTTTTTTGCACCCCTAGTAGATACAATTATATTTTTAGCTGCATTTAAAATGTATCAGTGAACTATGTATCGCAATATATCGCCATAAACATAATTTTTGTATCGTTTTTCCACAAATGAAGACAGACAGTTTAAGCTCATGTTGAGATCTCAAGGACTGAGAACCAAAATAATCCGTGACCTGTGATCTGCTTACACACAAACAGATTGAACAACTGCGCGCCCCCCGAGTGGCACACAATAAAAGATATGTGTGGAGAAACTCACTGTGTGCGCAGGTCGGACCCTCCCAGCCCGGCGGACACTGGCACGCGAACCCTGAGGGAGCTTCATGGCATGTCCCGCCGTTTGCACAAGGACTGGAAACACAGGAGTGCTCGGCTAATGGAGGCAGCCAACACAAAAGATTAATTCGGTTCTTCCAAGCCTATTTTTTATAGTAATACTACATTAAAAAGGAATTATTCTCTTCCATTATGAGGTACATTTTAAAGGAAAACAGCACGTTTTTTGTAATTTTGCCCTTCAACCACAATCCTTATGTAAGGCAAGAACACGTCAGTCCCTTTTCTGTGCGTTATAAATAGTGAAAACTTACCTAGCACAATGCAGGAGATTGGAATTTGACTGTTTCGCCTATAAAGCACTCTAAAAAAAAAAACACTGCCAACAACGCTTCATTTATATGCAATTACCAGCATATTAACCAAAAGCTATAGCGACATTGTTATTGTAAGTGCTAACACAGAGGAACTACTTTTCCGCAGTAGTGACAAAGCGACTGCTCACACTGCTCCTCCGGCCACTAGCAAGAGGTATGCTAGCTACTCGAA
>NC_084753.1:18261059-18263559 GCF_033978785.1 Entelurus aequoreus | reverse complement strand
ATCCCATGAAATATTATACGTTTAGTCTCTTACGTGAATGAGCTAAAAAATATTATTTGATATTTTACGGTAATGTGTTAATAATTTCACACATAAGTCGCTCCTGAGTATAAGTCGCACCCCCGGCTAAACTATGAAAAAAATTGCAACTTATAGTCCGAAAAATATGGTACACCCCTCACACTTTGGCAATTATATTACAGTAAATAATGGGGAAATACTATAATAAATCTAGAATATACTTTGAAGGAGTCAATGTACAGCTTGTATAGCAGTATAGATATAGTATTTACTGAACATGACTCAGTCATCAGTAGCTGGCAACACAAGTGAGTAGCATGATAACTGTTAGCATGCTAACTTTTTAAGCTAATATTGTAGTCATACACATCAGTCATATAACTTGGTGCTTGAAGCAAGCTACCTTTTTAGTTAATTTTGCAGTCGTACACTTCAGGGTTATATAACATGGTATTGGACACAAGCTAACCTTTTTCGCTAATTTTGCAGCCGTACACCTCACAGTCATACAACTTACTACTTGACACATGCTAACAAGAGATGTCCGATAATGGCTTTTTTGCCGATATCCGATATTCCGATATTGTCCAACTCTTAATTACTGACACCAACCGATACCGATATATACAGTCGTGGGATTAACACATTATTATGCCTAATTTTGTTGTGATGCCCCGCTGGATGCATTAAACAATGTAACAAGGTTTTCCAAAATCAGAGAACAACTTCAACTCAAGTTGTGGAAAAAAGTGCCAACATGGCACTGCCATATTTATTATTGAAGTCACAAAGTGCATAATTTTTTTTAAGATGCCTAAAAAAACAGCAGCTTGGAATTTGGGACATGCATTAGGAGGTTGAGGTGGGCGGGGTTGAGGTGGGGGGGTGTATATTGTAGCGTCCCGGAAGAGCTAGTGCTGCAAGGGGTTCTGGGTATTTGTTCTGTTGTGTTTATGTTGTGTTACGGTGCGGATGTTCTCCCGAAATGTGTTTGTCATTCTTGTTTGGTGTGGGTTCACAGTGTGGCGCAGATTTGTAACAGTGTTTAAATTGTTTATACGGACACCCTCAGTGTGACCAGTATGGCTGTTGACCAAGTATGCTATGCATTCACTTGTGAGTCTGTCAAAAGCCGTAGATATTATGTGATTGGGCCGGCACGCAAAGGCAGTGCCTTCAAGGTTTATCGGCGCTCTGTATTTCTTCCTACGTCCGTGTACATAGCTGCGTTTTAAAAAGTAATAAATGTTACTTTTTGAAACCAATACCGATAATTTCCGATATTACATTTTAAATCATTTATCGGCCGATAATATCGGCAGTCCGATATTATCGGACATCCCTAATGATATCTCTTTTTAGCTAATTCAGCAGCAGTACACCTTAGAGTCATATGACTAGGTAGTTGACACATGCTAACTTTTCTTAGCTATTTTTGCAACCGTACACCTCAGAGTCATTTACCTTGGTACTTGACACATGCTAACCTTTTTAATTTTGCAGCCGTTCACTTCAGGGTTATGTAACATGGTAACTTTTTTAGCTAATTTTGCAGCCGTACATTTAGAGTCATATGACTAGGTAGTTGACACATGCTAAATTTTTTAGCTATTTTTGCAACCGTACACCTCAGTCATTGACACATGCAAATCTTTTTAGCTATTTTTGCAGCCGTACACCTCAGGGTTATATAACAAGGTATTTGACACATGCTAACTTTTTTAGCTGACTTTGCAGTCATACACCTCAGACATATGACCAGGTAGTTGACGCATGCTAACTTTTTTTTTTTTTTAGCTAATTTTGCAACCGTACACCTCAGAGTCATTTACCTTGGTACTTGACACATGCTAACCTTTTAATCAATTTTGCAGCAAGAGATCTTAAAGTCATATAACTTGGTATTTGACTTATGCAACATTTTTTAGCAATTTTTCAGCCATATTTCTCAAAGTCATTAAACTTGGCACTAGACACATGCTAACTTTTATAGCTAATTTTGCAGCCATACACCCCAGAATCCTTTAACTTGACACATGCTAACCTTTTTAGCTAATTTTGCAGCCATACAATGCAGAGTCGTATAACTTAGTACTTGACACATGCTAACTTTTTTAGCTAATTTGGCAGCTGTACACAGAGTCATTCAACTTGGTACATGACATATGCTAACTTTTATAGCAAATTTTTCAGTCATACACATCAGAGTCGTATAACTTAGTACTTGATACATGCAAACGTTTTTAGTTTATTTAGCAGGCGTACCACCTCAGAGTCATATAACTTGGGACTTGACGTATACTAACTTTTTAAACAAATTTTGCACCTCAGTGTCATGTAACTTGGTACGTGACACATGCCAACTTTTAGGCTAATTTTGCAACCATACACCTCAGTCATATAACTTGGTACTTGACACATACTATTAGTATGCTAATGTTAACTTGCTAACATTAACATGCTAGCTTTTTTTTTTTTA